>NW_019944588.1:102725-119443 GCF_002910315.2 Salvelinus sp. IW2-2015 | reverse complement strand
CGTCTTTAATCCTGCCAGGGTGGCGTCTGGAGTGAGAGGTGACGTTAATTGTGCGTGGTGTCACTGGCATGTGTCAGTGCAATTCTATGTAGAGATGTCTTAAAGACAACTTACTATGGAGCACAACGCTGTTGTATGCGTAAACACATATAAACTATTAAAGGAAATGAGAAGTTAGTTTAGGGGTGGAGCAAAGACCTTGTAACATGAGAAAAAATGAGGAGCACAAGCACTGATGATAGGATTGAGTGGAAGAAACGAAGGTCCGTAAGACCAGATGGACCGGTGCAAAGAGTGTAACCGCAGACACGCCCCTGACGAGAGAAGCTGAGCAATGGAAACTGCGAGTGTAAAAAAGAGCCCAGTTGTTTTGTAATTATGATAGCCCTCCACTGGAACTTTTTGACCTGCTGGTAGGATAAATGAACTTCACCTAACAGCCCTCTCTCTTGTACCCCCGTAAACCTCCAGCCGATACTTATATTGGTCTTCTATCACTGATTGGCGTCCCAGGCAACCACGATCAACCATCTGAGAGGGTACTAATGAGATACAGAAGATGGACAGAGAGTGACGTGAGGGCACGAAGAATTCAGAGATCGCGTCTGAGACGGGTAGAGAGAGATGACCATGCATCGCGGTGAGATGAGAGACCAGACTCTGTGGGTGACTTAGAGTAGAGCTACAGTTACGCGTGAGTAGTAGAGAGACACGCGCGCGCGCGAGAGACGGTAGAGACAGACGAGAGACGGGAAGAGAGAGATAGGACAAAAAGAGACAGATGAGAGAGAGAGAGAGTGAGAGACTATATCACAAAATAACACGAGACAGCACAAAGAGACGGAACGCGTGATAGAGCCACCGTGAGACTGAGTCGAGACGGTTGACGAGAAGCAGAGAGCATGCTACGCAGAAGCACGCGTGGGATCAGACGAGAGTGACAACCACCAGCAGGAGACACGACACAAGACGACCGACGGCGCCGCGAGTAATAAGCGGAGTGATGATGCCCGCAGAGCCCGACTGGAGATTCTCTTTCTTTCTTCTACGTCTCGTACTGATCTACAACAGCGCTTTCTAACACGTTTGTTCTTATAGACTGTAGTTCATGGTTGGTCCTACTTGTGCGATTCCCTCGCGTTATAGGTGGCTCGTGCTTTTAGCCAGTGACCTCTTGAGACCTTTCTACACCGTTATGAGGCATCGTCTCTCAGCTTCCAGTACATCCACATTGTGACAATTACTGAATTACTCATAATACATCTAATCAAACCACATCGGGTCCGATCATCTCACATGCTTTCCAATTGCTCAGGTCAGGCGCCCTACCTCTCCACGGGAGACGAGTAGCGAACCCAACGCACTTAAAGACCACCAAGCGGTTAACTCACTGTAATGGCAGCTCACCCCTGCTGTCCATTACCGTGTGGCTCGAGTGGAGGAAGGCTCGAGGCGGATGGCCATCAAACCCCCCACATGAGCCCCAGATGACTACCGCTTCGATGTACTCGTGGTCGACTCCGCACTGCCGAATGGGATAG
This sequence comes from Salvelinus sp. IW2-2015, assembly GCF_002910315.2. NCBI lineage: Eukaryota > Metazoa > Chordata > Actinopteri > Salmoniformes > Salmonidae > Salvelinus > Salvelinus sp. IW2-2015. The sequence goes on along the minus strand of NW_019944588.1, from coordinate 117,902 downwards.
ATGAGGGAACCAAGGAGACAAGCCAGAACGTGTACCCCCAGGGATGACTACCTGTTCATATACCCGATGGTGGCTCATGGAAGCAGGGAGAAGCTGAGTGAGTACAACACATAGCGTCCACCGCACCCGACCCAGGATTCCCTAGCGCCTCGTGCTCGGGACTACGCCCCCACTGCGTGTGCCTCAGGCGTTACGTGGGCCCCCCGCTGCCAGGGTGCCTTGCGCAGGACAGTGGTAAGGGGAGGGGGAGATGAAGGGGGCGGTGCCGAAGGGGGGCGGAGGGGATATAGTAGCGACCATCAGTGTGGCGTGGAACGCTGCTGGAAGAGGACAGTCGTGCGCGCGAGGGAAGGGCGCGCGTGCCCTCCGCCTGGAGGACCAAACCGCGGACTGAACCCAATGATGATGTCCTAGCCTCTATACAGTTAAGAGCGTTTGTGATTGGTAAGGTGTAGACTTACAAGACTTGGAGGAAGTGACCATGAAAGCGCCTGGGAGCGTAAACATCAGAAAGATAACAAACGAAAGAAGAAAAAACCGGAGCGACAAGCACTGAGCACGACAGAAGAGAATGGAACTACCGTGTTTCAAGTACCGTGGTGGGACTCCAGCTGGGGGAAACGTGAGGGAGGGGAAGAGGTGAGCGAGAATTCCCACAGATGAACCCAATGAAGGGACAGTAACGCGTAGTTCGGAGAAGAAAAGAACGGGGAGACGGAGGAATGTAGCCGTGGCAATGTGACTGGCCCAGGGGGAGGAAGCCTTCGCGCGCCCCGGAAACCCCGGCCGGAGCAAGGGCGAAGGCCAAGAGACAAGCCTACCACGGACCACACAGTGGGGGGTCGACAGTCAACAGCAACCTAGAGAGGAACGGAGAGAAGGAGAGGCGAAGGGGGCGTGGGGCGCCGGGGCCGGAGCAGGGGGAGGGGTGCACACAGAAACATCGTAGAGTAGTCCAAGAGTGACTAAGAACGCTGAGCCTAATTAGGAGAGAGAGAACAGGAGCCGAGTAGAGGGACAAGAAGCATGGTATACCGCATAAGATGCGAGGACAAGAATGGCAGAAGAGAGAAGACAAGAACAGACCTAGGGGATATCCCATAGAGTTAAGCTAGCCAGGAGGAAGACAGAACATGTATCCATAAGAGCAGCTAATGCAGAGAGAGAGAGAAGAAATGTATACCCTGAGTAAGCTAGGCTAAGAAGATCGTGCAGGTGAGGCAGAACAGAGAGAGAAGACGAGACAACATGATGCGCCTAAGCAGCCTAAGGGCTAAATGAGCGGAGAGACTCGGAGAGAGACAAAAAGAGACAGAAGAGAGGGGAGAGGAAGAAAAACAGAGCAACCCACCCATGAAATATTCAACCAGTAGAGCATAGCTAGAGATGCAGAGAGACAGAAGACAAAGAAGAGAAGGAAGGACAGAAACACAGGTGGATAGATTCCCATATCAGAGAACTACGCTAATGGCAGAGAAGAGACAAGTAACTTGGTAGTCTGAGGTGAGAGATCGAACGTGTACCCACAGTGATCAGGTGGGCCGGTATAGAGTGATCAAGAGATTCGAGAGAGAGACATGTGTCCAGAATTACGGGAAGTTACAGAGATATTAGGGAGAGTCAAAGTTTAAGATAAGAGACGTCAAAAATGACTCATAGATATGAGCCTACGGTGAGTAAAATAAAAGAGAAGGTTCAAATAAAATAAAATTAAAAGCGAGGCTTGAAACGAATTGGCAGATGGGACAAGAATGAGGAGAGGGCAAGAGAGAGCAGTGTAATCTGAGAGCCTTCTCTTCCGAAGGAGGAGAGAGGGACAGAGGGAAGAAGGAAGACCATGAAAGGGTTAAGAACGACAGCCGTGTTTAAGGAAAGCTAGGAGCATGGTGAATGGCAAGCAGACGTAGGTTAAATGTCTATGTTAGCGGGACTGGAGAACCTACATTGAGGAAGTCTTAGCTTCGGGAGACTGCACCAGACATTGTTGGAACCAATTCAGACTGACATTTACCGAAACAGAAACGATAAAGAAACACATGAGGTGATCACAAAGGGCCGTTCAAATGTCAGTCAGTAGAATGGAGTAAGAAAACACCCAAGACTTAAAGAACCAAGCGGGTTAAATTACTGTCAGATGACTACCTTTATTTACCGTTGGTGGGGCAGTGGAGGAAGCTGGGGAGGAACAAAGCCCGCACTGATCCCAAGTGAAGACTACTTCTATATACCGTGTGGCAGACCGACAGAGTGCGAGGGAGAGCTGAGGAGGAAAGGACAACCACGACCCAATGACTACCTTTCAGTACCGTGTGGCTCGTGGAGGAGGCTGAGGAGACAACCATGACCGGCGAATAACTACCTTTCGATTACGCGATGTAAGTGATCAAGTGGGAGGTAAGTGGAGAGGAGGGACCAACCCACTACGAGGCCCAAATGACAGACCCTTTCATACGTGGTGGCTCCAGTGGAGGGAGAGGACTGCAGAGAGGAGAGGAGGTAGAGGCAACAACAGCAGCGCAACTGGACCCAATGACTACCGTTTCATTAGCCGTGATGGCCTCAGTGGAGGAAGCTTGAGAGGGGAGGGACAACCACTGACCCAATGAACTTACTCGTGTCAGTTACGTGTGGCTTCAGTGGAGGAAGTGAGGGGAAGGACAACTCCTGAACCAGTGGGGTCCTATCAGCCAACTAGGGGAGGGGGGGGGTCCCAAGCAAACATGTACTCCATAGAGCTAGCTAATGTGAGAGGAGACAGAACAAGTATCCATAGTGCCTGAAGAGAATAGCAGAGAGGACGCACAGAACATGTATCCCATAGAGCTAGCTAATGGCAGAGAGAGACAAGACATGTTATGACCACGATGAGAGCTAGCTAATGGCAGGAGAGAGGACAGAACTAGATCGGGAGTATGCCATAGTGGCTAGCTAATGCCAGAGAGAGACCAGAAATGTATCATAGAGCTAGCTAATGCAGGAGAGATCGGAACAATAGGTATGCCCATCGATTAGACAGCATGCAGAGAGAGACAGAACATGTATCCATTGGAGTAGCTTAATGCAGAGAGAGACGGTAAACTTGGTAGTCTGGGTGTCAACGTGTACAGATCAGGGCCGTTATGTAGGCTTGCTGTCCACAGATTAAAGAGTTATTTAAGGATAGTTTAGACTTTTAGTTTTACCTTACCTGCGAAAATTAAAAAGGTCATAAATCAGAATAACAGCTGAAACATGCAGATGGGACGAGAGAGAGAGAGACGAGAGCGAGAGCGAGAGAGACGAGAGGACAGAGAGAGAGAGAGTAAGGAGACAGAGCGAGAGCGAGAGTAGAGGCGAACGGTAAGTGGAGAGAGAGAACGACGGAGCAGAGGGGAGGAAGAAAGGAGGAGAGGACAGAGGCGGAAAGAAGGAGACAGAGAGAGACGAAGAGAGAGGAGAGGAGGGACCAGACAGGGAGAGGATAGCAGAGAGAGAGAGAGGAGAGAGACGGAGGAGATCGGAGAAGAAGGAGGAACGGAAACACGATGGAAGATGAGGAGGAGGAGGGGCACAGAGAGACGGAGAGGAGAGAGAAAGAGAAGGAAAGGAGAGGAGAGAGACACAGAGCCAGAGAGGAAGACGGGACAGAGAAGAGAGAGATAGAGAGAGAGAGAAGAGACGGAAGAGAGACGAGAGAGAGAGAGAGAGAGCCAGAGAGGAGAGAGAAGAGCAGAGAGAGAGGAGAGAGAGAACAGAAACAAGATGGGACGGAGAAGAGAGAGGAGAGGGGACAGAGAACAGAGGAGGGGAGAGCGACAGGAGAGGGAGAGAGAGGGGTTACAGAGAGATGAGAGCAGAAACAGAGGGACAGAAGAGAGTGAAGAGGAAGGAGAGGAAGAGGGAGGAAGAATACGAGGCAGAGAGAGGGGAAGAGAGAGAAAGAGAGAGAGGGAGGGAGAGAGAAGGAAGAAGGGGAGAAAGAGACGATAGAGAAGAACAGAGGGGGGAGCGAAGAGAGAAGACCAGAGGGCAGAGTAGGAGAGACAGAAACAGAGGGGACAGAGAGGAGGAGGACAGACGAGGGAAAGAGAGCGAGAGATGGAGTAAGAGGGAGAGAAGACGAGAACAAGAGGGGACATAGAGCGAGTGGGTGAGTGGGAGGGAACAGAGGGGACGGGAGAGAGGGAACGACTGAGAGGAGGAGGTAGCGGAGAAGGGACGGCCGAGGAGCACGGGGACAGAAGCGAGGAAGCAGAAACAGAGGTACGCAGACAGAAAAGGAAAAGAGCGAAGGATGCGAGGGATTAAGAGATGGGGGCAGAGAAGGACAGAGAGGAAGAAATGACAAGGGGCAGAGAGGAGAGAAGATGACAGAGAGAGAATACAGAGAGAGATTGGACCCACCCAGGGACTGCTGCTCTGGGAAAGGAAGTAACCATTTCCTCTCTACAAACAAAATGTGGACAGACAGACAGACAGAGACAGAACAGAGAGACAGAGACAGAGACAGAGACAGAGAGAGAGAGAGAGAGATTTGCCCTAAAAAGAGAGTACACAGTGCAGAATACCTGACCACTGTGACTGACCCAAACTTAAGGAAAGCTTTGACTATGTACAGACTCAGTGAGCATAGCCTTGCTATTGAGAAAGGCCGCGCGTAGGCAGACATGCGCTCAAGAGAAGACAGGCTATGTGCCCACTGCCCACAAAATGAGGTGGAAACTGAGCTGCACTTCCTAACCTCCTGCCCAATGTATGACCATATTAGAGACACATATTTCCCTCAGATTACACAGATCACAAAGAATCAAAAACAAATCCAATTTGATAAACTCCCATTTCTATGGGTGAAATTCCACAGTGTGCCATCACAGCAGCAAGATTGTGACCTGTTGCCACAAGAAAAGGCAAACCATGGAAACAAAACACCATTGTAAATACAACCCATATTTATGTTTATTTATTTTAACTTGTGTGCTTTAACCATTTGTACATTGTTACAACACTGTATATAATATAATATGACATTTGTCATGTCTTTCTTGTTTTTGAACTTCTGTATGTGTAATGTTTACTGTTCATTTTTATTGTTTATTTCACTTTTGTATATATCTACCTCACTTGGCTTTGGCAATGGTTAAACGTTTCCCATGCCAATAAAGCCCCTTGAATTAATTGAATTGAGAAGAGAGAGAGGGGACAGAGAGAAGAGAAATGACAGGAGGGACAGAGAGAGATGGGACCCACCCAGGGACTGTGCTCTGGAAAGGAAGTACCATTTCCTCTCTACAAACAAAATGTGGCCTAAACATTCTGATGGTTTCATGTAGGCTACAGTAGATTACGTAGTAAGTGATTCTGTTGTTGAACAAAACCCACAGGAACCAGGGAATACCTAACACACTAATGTTAACGCTCAGTGACTACAAGAGTAACGCACGTCTGTAAGCTGCATACTTCCTGTATACCAGGGGTCTCCAACCTGCTCTCGCTACTTATGCTAGGTTTTCAAATAGGAACATTCTTCTCTTCTTCTCTCCTCTCCCCTGCAACTCTTTTAATGTCCTTGGTGTACAAGAGAAAGTAGAGCAGTGGTGTTTTCTGTCAATATAGTGTGCATTCGTAAAGTATTCAGACCCCTTGACTTTCTCCACAGCCTTATTTCTAAAATGGATTCTAAATATGTTTCCCCCACATCAATCTACACACATTACCCCATAATGAAAAAGCAAAATGTTTAGACATTTTTGCAAATGGTTGTTAAATATAAAAAACTGAAATGCTCATTTACATAAGTATTCAGACCCCTTTACTCAATACTTTGTTGAAGCACCTTTGGGTATGACGCTACAAGCTTGACACACCTGTATTTGGGGAGTTTCTCCCATTTTTCTCTGCAGATCTTCTCAAGCTCTATCAAGTTGGATGGGGAGCGTCGCTGCACAGCTATTTTCAGATCTCTCCAGAGAAGTTAGATCGAGTTCAAGTCTGGGCTCTGGCTGGGCCACTCAAGGACATTCAGAGACTTGTCCCGAAGCCACTCCTGCGTTGTCTTGGCTGTGTGCTTATGGTTGTTGTCTAGTTGGAAGGTGAACCTTTGCCCCAGTCTGAGGTCCTGAGCGCTCTGGAGCAGGTTTTCATCACGGTTCTCTTTGTACTTTACTCCGTTCATCTTTCCCTCGATCCTGACTAGTCTCCCAGTCCCTGCCGCTGAAAAACATCCCCACAGCATGATGCTGYCACCACCATGCTTCACAGTAGGGATGGTGCCAGGTTTCCTCCAGACGTGACGCTTGGCATTCAGGGCAAAGAGTTCAATCTTGGTTCATTAGACCAGAGAATCTTGTTTCTCATGGTCAGAGTCCTTTAGGTGCTTTTTGGCAAATTCCAAGCGGGCTATCATGTAAGCCACTCCTCAGTAAAAGGCACGTCTGGCCACTCCACCATAAAGGCCTGATTGGTGGAGTGCTGTAGAGATGGAAGGTTCTCCCATCTCCACAGAGGAACTCTGGAGCTCTGTCAGAGTGACCATCGTGTTCTTGGTCACCTACCTGACCAAGGCCCTTCTCCCCAGATTGCTTAGTTTGACCAGGCGGCCAGCTCTAGGAAGAGTCTGGATGGTTCCAAACTTATTCCATTTAAGAATGATGGAGGCCACTGGTTTCTTGGGGACCTTCAATGCTGCAGACATTTTTTGGTACCCTTCCTCAGATCTGTGCCTTGACACAATCCCGTCTTGGAGCTCTACGGACAATTCCTTCGACCTCACGACTTGGTTTTTCTAAAAACCCGTTTTTACTTTGTAATTATGATGTCATAACGGGGTATTTGTGCGTAGATTGACGAGGAACATGTTTTATTTAATCCATTTTAAGAATAAGGCTGTAACGTAACAAAATGTGAAAAAAGTCAAGGGGTCTGTATACTTTCCGAAAGCACTTTGCCTTGTTAATAAACACCTCCAAATGACTGTTGTTCTCTCAGTTGTATTTTTTCCTGGTTTTAGATTTTGTTTTTCACCTCAAAATTACAACTGTTCATAGAAAAAMAAMAAMAAWTTGATGTTCTGATTCCACGTCGATGCTTAAATACATTTTAAAAGTCTCGAAGGAAACTAACAAAATACATTKGAGTGTAATTCCCCTTTAATTGYGCCTCTAGCCAGTGAGGAACGTGCCGATCTTGTGACGGTCCTGTATTCCTGCTTCTCATTTCTTGGTAAAGATTACAAATAACAGCTAAAATAGATCCACTCACTCATAATATACTTCTGCCAGGTGAGGAAGTCAGTAACCTGGTCCCAGATCTGTTAGTTCTCTTGATGGGCTACAGAATATAGTGATATGAGGAAGTCAGTAACCTGGTCCCAGATCTGTTAGTTCTCTTGATGGGCTACAGAATATAGTGATATGAGGAAGTCAGTAACCTGTCCCAGATCTGTTAGTTCTCTTGATGGGCTACAGAATATAGTGATATGAGGAAGTCATAACCTGGTCCCAGATCTGTTGTTCTCTTGATGGGCTACAGAATATAGTGATATGAGGAAGTCATTAACCTGGTCCCAGATCTGTTGCTCTCTTGATGGGCTACAGAATATAGTGATATGAGAAGTCAGTAACCTGGTCCAGATCTGTTAGTTCTCTTGATGGCTACAGAATATAGTGATAGAGGAAGTCAGTAACCTGGTCCAGATCTGTTAGTCTCTTGATGGGCACAGAATATAGTGATATGAGGAAGTCATTAACCTGTCCCAGATCTGTTGCTCTCTTGATGGGCTACAGAATTATAGTGATATGAGGAAGTCATTAACCTGGTCCCAGATCTGTTGGCTCTCTTGATGGCTACAGAATATAGTGATATGAGAAGTCATAACCTGGTCCCAGATCTGTTGGCTCTCTTGATGGGCTACAGAATATAGTGATATGGGGAAGTCAGTAACCTGTCCCAGATCTGTTGGCTCTCTTGTTACTCTATAGATGCCATTGTCTCATGGAGTTGTGTGATAACCCAAACAGACTGGCACTCAGGCTAGGAAATCAAAGTTTTAAACAATGATCGGCCATGGAGATGCACGGTGGCTTAAAACAAATGGTGGGAGAGAGCCAAGATGGAGGCACGGTGGCTTCAAAACAAATGGTGGGAGAGAGCCAAGATGGAGGCACGGTGGCTTCAAAACAAATGGTGGGAGAGAGCCAAGATGGGGCACGGTGGCTTCAAACAAATGGTGGGAGAGAGCCAAAGATGGAGGCACGGTGGTTCAAAACAAATGGTGGGAGAGAGCCAAGATGGAGGCACGGTGGCTTCAAAACAAATGGTGGGAGAGAGCCAAGATGGAGGCACGGTGCTTCAAAACACCTGTCAGTCATCTAGTGTGATGTATGTACGTATATATAAATAAATCAACCCCAGGAATATAGATATGATTATTAGCACTGGTTTAAACATTCGTATTGGCCGATATCATCCAATGACAGAGCAACATCATTACAATGTCTATTGGTTGACTAATCAATGAATGACCATGGAGAAGACTGGCCCTTCAGCAGATCAGAATGCATCGGGAACATTCAGATATGATATATGTATATGAACAAACATGCCTCTCCGACATGTGAGCCAATGGATCGCGGTACGCTCTATTCATGGCATTTCTATCTGCAGCGTTCGACAACGTTTTGGTAACTGAACATCACTTGATGTTTGAGGAAACCAAGACATGAGATCTGAACCGCTGTCATGAAGCAGTATTACGACACCACAAAACTACATTTACGGGCTTTTCTTTCTTCTTCACAAAACAGACTGAAAATTTGGTGTTTGGATGGCGATGGGTATGTGCTTTGGGCGGGTGTCACCTGTGCTTGCCTGGGGCACCGGGTTGGCTGTGGCGCCTTTATAGCCACGGTGACCCAGGACGCCGACATATAATGGCCGTCTGAGGTGTAGCAAAACAAGTAAGATAACCCTTGACGAGAGCTAGCAGTATACACAAGCGTCCCTATAAAAAAAAGTCGCTGACAACCGAAGGCTTTTTGTTTGCAACATTAGAGACCGGATATTACTATTTTTAATGGTCTCCTCATATTTTTGGGGGAGCGGGGGGGGGTCAAGAAACTGCAATGTCTCTCGTGATGCTCGATAAAACCTGCAGACGGTAAGACTCTACGTGAGAGCACTAATATCGCAATACGCTCGAAGAGAAGACAGTGCTTTCCCGAGTACAGATACTGTGAAGTAACATAGTCCTGAAATAATCTGAAAGGGTATGTAATACATTACTTTCAATATTTATCAGTGTTTATAATTTTTCATTACGTTTTTCCAAAACATTATCTCTAACAGTCCACAGGTTACGCGTTGTCATACTGTCAAGAGGCTCTTCCGGCTTCACTCACTGCGCGTGGTTAACTTGTGTGCTCGCTAGGAGACAGGCGCCGAGGCCGCCGCCATCGCGAAGTATCACAACACCGCAATTTAAGACCGGCCCTCCCCTGCGTGCTAACGGTCTGTATTAGAACGGCCACCACCCTGCGGTCAGCCGCACGGTCCGGCCCTACCTTGCGGTCCGACCAGCAGAGACACCACCCTTCCGCTGTCGTTGAGGCGCCGCAAGAGACGGCCTGCCCTGGCGTATAAACGCCCTAGGACCGGGCCGTCCCAGCGTTAAACCCGCACTACCGGGAGCGCGTTATGTCTGTGACCCGGCCCATCACCTGCGTTACGCACCAGTAGACTCCGGCCCACTACCCTGCCGTCACGCGTCATGACCGGCCTCCCTGCGTACCAAGCCAGCTTAGAACACAGCAGGATAGACCAGCAGGATGGACCAGCAGACCTGACCTAGCTAGCCTGGACCAAGCATGAGATCAGGTCGACCAGCAGAGATGGACCGAGTCTACAAGTAACGCTGGACCAGCAGTCCTGTGACCCAGCAGCCGTTGACAGAAACCAGCAGTGCAATAGACCTAAGACAAGCTTCTGGAACTCACAGCCTTCGCCGAGGAACCGTAGCACATGGTTACCTAGATCTTCATCAAGCTCTGGACTCAGCAGCCCTGGACCAGCAGGATAGACCAGCAGGAATGGACCAGCAGCCGGACCAGCAGCCTGGATGCAGCAGCAACCTGGACCAGGCAGCCTAAGCCAGGCAGGATAGACCAGCAGGATGGACCAAAGCAGCCTGGACCAGCAGCCTGGACCAGCACCTAAGACCAGCAGGATAGACCAGGCCAGAGCAATGGGATCCTTATGCGAAGGGGCCGTGTGACGCAAGCAGCCTAGACGAGCAGGATAGACCAGCAGGATGGACCAGCCAGCCTGGACCGGCAGCCTGGAACAGCACCCTAGACCAGCAGGAATAGACCAGCACGGATGGAAGAACAGCTGGACGCAGCAGGATAGACAGCAAGGATGGACCGCAGCCTGGACCAGCACCTGGACCAGCAGCCTAGACCCAGCAGGATAGCCAGCAGCCTGGACCCAGAAGGATAGACGCAGTCAGCCTGGACGCAGCAGGCCTAAGACCAGCCAGTAATAACGGAGAACAATGGCTAGGTTAATGCTCCAAAAGGACAAAGTTACAGCAGTTTTTACAGGAAAGAAATGAAAACAACGGCCGTTGTTGCTAATGACAACGTAGTTAATATTCAAGCCTAGGACATAAATAACCTGACTCTTTGACCCTGATGAAAAAACACCCCTTCACACACGCTAGCTGCGCGTCCAACACTTTGGAACAGTGGCGTCGGCCTGGTTTACACGAGTAGGTGAGCAGCTTCACTGTGGCCTACAAGTCTGTACTCTGTGGTCTGCCTGATACTGGAGTGGTTTGACTAAAAGGACTGGCTAACAAAGGAAGACGCTTCCAGTCAGATCGTGGCCAGCCTGTTAACCTACTCCTCCCCTCCTCCATCTACTGCCTCTTCCTCCCTCCTCCTCCCTCCGGATCTGCAAGTCCTGTTAACCTACTCCCCCTCTCTCTCCCCCTCTCCATTACTGCCCTCGTCCCTCCCTCCTCCCTTCCCTCCCTCCCTCCCTCCCGATCTGCAGTCCCTGTTAACCTACTCTCCCCTCTACATCTACTGCCGACTCTCTCTCTCCTCCCTTCCCTCCTCCCTCCCTCCCCTCGGATCTGCGTCCTGTTAACCTACTCTCCACCCTCTCACCATCTACTGCCCCCTCCCTCCCTCGCTCGCCTCCGATCTGCAGTCCCGTTGAACATACTGCCCCCCCTCTCCATCTATCTGCCATGCCCTCCTCATCCACGGATTCGTGCAGTCCCTGTTAACCTACTCTCCATCCTACTGCCCTCTCACCTCCCTCCCTCCCTGCCCCTCCCTCCCTCCCTCCCTGCCCTCCCTCCCTCCCTCCCGATCTGCAGTCCCTGGTAACCTGGGGTAGGTGTTTTGCTCACAAGGTGTGCTTTCAGGGCCGGGCTGTTAAGAACACACAGAACGGTATAGCAGGCACGGACAGAGAACCATCGCACCTCATTCACTCACTTCAATCTCTAATCTAGGGACAGGTAAACAATTGGTCCAGCACGCGCCACTCAATCCAGGTTGTGCATATGCTAGAGGTTGAATCGCTTATACAGGCGGTGAGAAGAACAACGATCCACAGGCCACAGCACGGAGAGACCCACTTACTGATATAACGACTCCTAAATTGTAGATCTGTAAGCACTACGTACGACTACGGACCACGGTTTTCACTTGATCCAACTCTCTTTAGGCAGTGGGAATCAAACGTATTGTCAGCATGTACATTTATCTTAGAGCACAAGTCACGTCCTTATAATCCTGAAGTGACTCTCCTACGACAAATTTGTTTTACTACAGCGTGGATATGCACAAGTAACCATCGCACAGGACTCACAAATTATCACTCGCTCAATCATTACCACCGAGAACACGAACAAAAACAACATAAGCCTTTAAGTCCTGGCTTTCGAAGGCCCTGTGATAATTATGCCTATCATTGCCTCACCTATATTGTTAAATGAAACTAGACTTGTTATTGCCCATGAAGAATACCGTTAGGAGAGGTTTGCCGACAAGACAGCAAAATAACTACGCAAGAGAAAAACGACTTGGAAATTCCACTCGACATAGAGGTCATACGCTCTACCAGCCCACAATAAGAAGATAATACATGAGTAAACATACACACGTATTTACTTTATGAGCATTTCTGAGGAATTCCTCGTCAAAAGATAAACCAATCTCCTGTGTCGTTCAGCCTTTGAACCAGTCCTCTCCTGTGCAGAGCATTGGGTTGGCAAACTTTCTCTCGAGTAAGACCGCACGCCTTTTAAGGATGGGTGAACGTCGTATGAGAATCGCCACTCCTCTCCCCTTAGTATGGGTAATCGTAGAAGCGCCCTTGAGTGTGGGATCTGTTGTATGAATGCACCCCATTAGAATGTGGCAACTGTATGATTGCCTGGCACCACGCTCACTTTCCTTCATATGTGGACCATTTGAGATAGACCCAACCATCCAGCCTTATGTGGGCTAACTGTTGTAAGGACACCAGGTTATAGGGGTGCACGGTTAACACCAGAAGGAATCCCATGTCTACAGTGTACTGAGTATGATGGCCCCTCATTATGTGGCACTGTAGACCCCCTTATTGGTGGCAAGCTTGATATGAACCATCGCGCCATATAGATGCGACGACTGTTCAAAGAACACCTAAACAACCATAAGAGGAGACATGGAGGCTGGAGGGTGGGGCGAGTGGCGATTACTTGGAGACAGTGAAGGTCGGGGGGGGTCGGGAAGGTGCGCGTGGAGGTGGGTGCAAAAACGGGGGTGAGGGGAGTGGGTGGCTGGCGGCGAGGGGGGGGGGCAGGTCGGTGCAAAAACCATCAAGGGCGTAGTGATGAAGAGCTGGCTCTCATGGGGGGACGGGGGGGGGGGGTTGGGGGGGGCCACCGGGGAGGAGAGGGAGGGGTACGGCGCTGTGAGGAGGGTGGTGACTGGGGGGTCTGCGGCGCCGATAAGTTTCATTCGAGTTACTGCACTCAGATTTACAGAGCCCAAGAGGGAGGGATGCTAAATCGAGGTTTGGGGGGGGGGGGGGGGGGTTGGGGGGAGAGGTGGGCGAGAGTGGAGCGAGGTGGAGCGATCAGGAGCGAGCGAAGCGGGGGTGTCGAGGGGAGAGAGGGCTGGGCGGTGGAGAGGTGAGGGGCGCCGTGGGCCAGTGGGGTCGAGTGGGGGGAGTTGCTGCGAGGGGGGGGGGTGGGGGGGGAGTAGGAGAGAGCGGGGAGGAAGACACATAGAAGAAAGACCTTTCCTGGGCCAAGAACATGAGCGACAATGGACATTGGGAGGGACCGGGGGGGGGGGAAAGTCGGTCGTTGTTGGCTGATGGGGGAGCACGGGAGGTAGGGAACGGGTGGGGATGATGTGCAGGGGAGGTCCCGAGGGTGGGGAGAGGCATTGAGGGGGGAGGGGAGGTGTGATGTGGGGTGTGTTTGCGCTGGTGGACGAGCTGTGGTTTGCAGGAGATGAATGGAGTGCTGCATCAGATGAAACCTGGCCTCCACAATCACCGAACCTCACCCAATTAGATTTTTTTATTTAAGAGGGCGCGCGCGTTATTGGGTGTGAACGTGGGGGGGGGGGCGAGAGGCGGGGAGGGGGAGATGGAGGGGGGAGTGGGTTTTGGAAAATGGAGGGGGGGGTGGGGACCGCAGAGGGGAAGGGAAAGCGAGGGCGCGGGAGGGGGGCAAGGGGGGGGGGGGTGGGCTCACAGCAGGAGGTTGGGAGAGGGGTCCTGTCGAAGGGAGAGTGGGTGGGGAGAAAGCGGAGGCTCGAGGGGTGGGAGAGGGCGTGGTTGAGGGAGAGATTGCCATAGGAGTGTGGCGAGAAGTGGTCGGAGTCGGGGAGAGGGGCGAAGGGTGGGAGTGGTTGGGGAGGAGTCGGTTTGGGGTTTACACATGAGGGGGGGCCGATGAGGTGTTAATGGGCGATAGTTTGAATGTCGTGTTGCAGTATGTCTGAGGTGCAGAGGTGTGTGTGAGGAAATAGTGCAAGAGAGAGGAGAGGAGAATACCGGGGGCGGGAATAGAGTGAGAGGGTGTGTGTCCAAGAGGACGTTATGAGCTGTGACTGGGGAGTGGGAGGGTAATTACGAGGGGGGGGGTGCTGATGTGTGAGAAGTATTAGGGAGCGCCTTCGGGGACGCGTGCGCATGTGTGTGACAGGGGGTTATCTGGGAGCCTTGGGGTTCGTATGGGGAGAGGAGTGTGGGCGTGTAGAAGGGTAGGTGTGTTGGGTGTCGCCGGGGGGGGGCAGCGTCAAGCTAAGGGAGTGCAGAGAGACAAGTATACGCGGGGCGCTAGTGGGACAGCGGATGCGGAGGATGAAGGTGTTGGTTGAGGGGGAGGATGTGTGGGGGGGGGGGGAGGGGGGGAGGGGGGGGGGGGGGGGGGTGGGGGGGCCGGAGTGGAGGGGGGCGGGGGGGGGGGGGCGGGGGGGGGGGGGGGGGGGGGGGGGGGGGGGGCACCTGTAAGACCCCCTAGTGGACTGAGACCCCCTCAGTGGGACTGTAAGGACCCCCATCATGTGGGACCTGTATAGACCCCCTCATTAGTGGACTGTAGACCCCCCCCTCTATGGGACTCGTAGACCCCCGCCCCTCCATTGGGACTGTAGACCCCCCCCCTAGATGGGACTGGGGTGCCTCCCCCCCCTAGTGTAACTGGACTCCCTAGTGTGGACTGTAGACCCCCCTCAGTGGGACTGTAGACCCCCTCAGTGGGACTGTAGACCCCCCCTCAGTGGGACTGTAGACCCCCCTCAGTGGACTGTAGACCCCCCTCAGTGGGACTGTAGACCCCCCCTCAGTGGGACTGTAGACCCCCCTCAGTGGGGACCTGTAGACCCCCCTCAGTGGGACTGTAGACTCCCCCTCAGTGGACTGTAGACCCTGTGGGCTGTAGACCCCCTTAGTGGGACTGTAGACCCCCCCCTGACTGAGTCCCTAGTGGGACTGTTGAATGGAGTGATATGTTGTAATTGGGAAAGTATTCAGACCCTTCTACTTTTTTCCACATTTTGTAACATACAGCCTTATTCTAAAATGGATTAGATAAATAAAACTCCTCAATCTACACACAATACCCCAAACACAACGCAAAAACAGGTTCGAAATTTGTGTGTAAAAACAGAAATACCCTATTTAACATAC
>NW_019944588.1:98670-102622 GCF_002910315.2 Salvelinus sp. IW2-2015 | reverse complement strand
GAGGTAAGACTACTTTGCAGTTAATGTTTAATTGAGAAGGTTTTTAGGGGGGGAAAGTATTTTTGTCAACCCACAGACAGTTATCACATTAACTGGTTAACACATGGACACGTGTACCACAGCACAGACAGAGGGGCAATATTGATGAATTCAATTGGAAGATAGGTTTGTCTTTTTAAGCAATAAGTGACTAACAGGGGTAGTTTTGTTTTTTTAAGCCAATAAGAGACTAACCAGGTGTAGGTTTGTCTTTTTAAGCCAATAAGTGACTAACCAGGTGTAGGTTTGTCTTTTTAAGCAAATAAGTGACTAACCAGGCGTAGGTTTGTCTTTTTAAGCCAATAAGGGACTAACCAGGTGTAGGTTTGTCTTTTTAAGCCAATAAGTGACTAACAGGCGTAGTTTGTCTTTTTAAGCCAATAAGTGACTAACCAGGCGTAGGTTTGTCTTTTTAAGCCAATAAGTGACTAACCAAGGTGTAGGTTTGTCTTTTTAAGCAAATAAGTGACTAACAGGCGTAGGTTTGTCTTTTTAAGCCAATAAGTGACTAACCGGTGTAGGTTTGTCTTTTTAAGCCAATAAGTGACTAACCAGGGTAGGTTTGTCTTTTTAAGCCAATAAGTGACTAACCAGGCGTAGGTTTGTCTTTTTAAGCCAATAAGTGACTAACAGGGTGTAGGTTTGTCTTTTTAAGCCAATAAGTGACTAAAGGCGTAGGTTTGTCTTTTTAAGCAAATAAGTGACTAACCAGGCGTAGGTTGTCTTTTTAAGCCAATAAGTGACTAACCAGTGTAGGTTTGTCTTTTTAAGCCAATAAGTGACTAACCAGGCGTAGGTTTGTCTTTTTAAGCCAATAAGTGACTAACCAGGCGTAGGTTTGTCTTTTTAAGCCAATAAGGACTAACCAGGTGTAGGTTTGTCTTTTTAAGCCAATAAGTGACTAACCAGGGGTAGGTTTGTCTTTTTAAGCCAATAAGGACTAACAGGGGTGGATAAAGTCACTGTTGCATTGACTAGATAGAAGCTTGTGGTGTCTGATACTGTGTGAGATTTGTTTATGCGTTTGCAGTGGAAAGCGTGAAAGTTGCCAGGTACTTTCAGAATTGTCATAGGTCCTGCGAGCTACTGGTAGCTTGCCTGGTTGGAGACCCCTGGTATATACAAGCAGACACACACACACACACACACACACACACACACACACACACACACACACACACCACACACACACCAAAGAAGCAGTAAATCCATTGGAACAGGCAGCAATACCCAGCACTTCAAAAACAATGGATTTCTGTTGAGAATAAAAACCTGTTAAACAAGGTCTATGTGTTGTCGTTAGTTTAGGACCACTGAGGGAGAGAAGAACGTCTCTCAAACCAACATGTGTTTGCCCATAAAGACCTAAAGGACTAGTAACCCTAAAGGAATTGGAGCATGGGCAACGCGTTGAGGACTTACACCATTTTGAAGTAGTTAACTGGTTGGACTTCCTATGGGTTGTATTCAGACCCTTTGCTATGAGACTCTACATTGAGCTCAGGTGCATCCTGTTTCCATTGATCATCCTTGAGATGTTCCTACAACTTGATTGGAGTTCACCTGTGGTAAATTCAATTGATTGGACATGATTTGGAAAGGCACACACCTGTCTATATAAAGGTCCCACAGTTGACAGAGCATGTCAGAGCAAAAACCAAGCCATGAGGTCGAAGGAATTGTCCGTAGAGCTCTGAGACAGGATTGAGTCAAAAAACTGTTTTTGTTCTGTCATTTTATGGGGTATTGTGTGTACACTGATGAGAAAAAATGTTATTTAATCCATTTTAGAATAAGTCTGTAACGTAACAAAATGTGTAAAAAGTCAAGGGGTCCGAGACTGTCGCCCGCATCACGTCTATCCTGAGTGCAGTATATTTGTGCTGCTGACAATGACAGCAAAGGAGTAGGCAAGAGAACAGACAGATCTGGGACCAGTCTACAGCACTCCTGTGGTAGGACAGAAAGAGCTGGTAAGTCAGGGTCAATAGTTATGGAAGGGGTGTGTGACTCACTTGTTCAAGGCTGTCATCCTCCGGCAGCGTCCCCGTGTCTCCGTTGCGGTTGATAGGGATTTCCATAGTGGCTGCTTTACTCAGCATACTATCTGTCCTACACCAGAGAGCGAGAGAGAGAGAGAGAGAGACAGTGAGCAAGCGAGAGCGCGAGAGGGAGAGAGGGAGAGATAGCGAGAGAGAGATAGCGAGAGAGAGATAGCGAGAGAGAGATAGCGAGAGAGAGATAGCGAGAGAGAGATAGCGAGAGAGAGAGATAGCGAGAGAGAGGGAGAGCGAGAGATAGCGAGAGAGAGCGACAGAGAGAGAGACAGAGACAGAGACAGAGAGAGAGACAGAGAGAGCGACAGAGAGAGCGACAGAGAGAGCGACAGAGAGAGAGACAGAGAGAGCGAGAGAGAGCGAGAGCGAGAGAGAAAACATGGAATTAGTCAAAGACAGAACACAATAACCACAGGCAGATGATGCTGCTGTCTATGTAGGGCCCGAGATGAGAAAATGCGTTTCGATAGACATGCGTTTTTCACAGAGAATGTCTCACTGGTGAAAGTCGAGTTTGTGTTGTGACAAAGGTGAGGGTGGTATACATCAGCAAAGAGAATAGCCCTATTTGGTAAAAGACCTAGTCCATGATTAATGGCAAGAACAGCTCAAATAAGCAACGAGGAATTGTACAGTCCATCATTATTTTAAGACACGACGGATCATTTCAGACTCTCGCAGGAAAATGTCCAAACGACACTTTCTAACGCTTTACTTTTTATGTCAACCTGCACAGACATCCACCGCAAACAAGGGCCCATATCAAGACAAGCAAACCCGCTAACACCATGGCCTGAAACAACACTGCGACCTTTCAGTGAGGCACTGTAGCGGCTGCCCTACTACGAGAACCGGCACAACAACGCACCAGAGTTACCGGTCGCACTCATGTCTGCATGAGGGAGGAAGTTCATCAAGAGTTATGACCTTAGCCTCAATTACAGCCGCCAAATAAATTGCTTCACTCGCAGATTTCCAAAGTAACCACAAGCGCCACTCAGCATAGCCAACACAGTCCACAACCCGTGTACTCAGGAGGAAGGAGCCACACTGTTGTGAATGGGAGCAGGCCTGCACAATCAGCGCACCTAGGATGCAAGTCTGCTCGGACCAATCAAGCACACACACCACTATCAGACCCGCACACCCACATGAAGGACCCCAATAAGAAGAAGAGACTTGCTTGGGGTGCTCGGTCAAGAAACACGAAGAATAGGACATGCAAGACTGGTGCAGCACACATAGTCATGCTTTAACGCGTGTCATGTAGATCCCACAAACTTGTAACAGTTTATATCATTGAGGTTATCCAACCCTGGATACACGTTGTCCGCTTTGCTATGAGGCCGGCAGGATGTGTACAAGTTGACAGTATGTTATCATATATAACGTCATAGACGTGCAGGGGAGGGCTAGAGTATGATCGTGTAATGTGAGGTCCTCCTTAGCTTTTTGAACTGGTGGACACTGTCTGTGGGAAGACTGCTATTGCTTGAGAGTGATTGTGTGCAAGTGATGTGGACCACAATGGAGAGGAGTCTTAATCTGACCTTGACATATAGCCTATAATATATGTGGAATCACTTTTTAAAATACATCCATAGCCTGCAAATAGTGAATGGAGGTTACCCGGCGCTACTGTTTTAACATGCAGGTGGGCTAACACCGGTGGAAAGCGGATAAATGTGCTAATTTTTAAGAATTTAGCAATAAATCTAGGAGGAGGAAGCCTGGAATCCACTTTTTAAAATAGTGGAGCGGTCAAAACTCTCGTTTTCACACAATGACTGGACTTATAAAGCCGTTTCACTAGGTTCTGTAGTCTCTCCAAACTATACCAGGGGTCCTGCCAGTAT
>NW_019944588.1:93388-98645 GCF_002910315.2 Salvelinus sp. IW2-2015 | reverse complement strand
CACTTCAGCACATGAAAACAAGGCGTCGTCCATGGTGTGTATGTATATAGCAAGGAGTTGTCATGGTGTGTATGTATATAACAAGGCGTTGTCATGGTGTGTATGTATATAACAAGGCATTGTCATGGTGTGTATGTATATAACAAGGCTTGTCATGGTGTGTATGTATATAACAAGCGTTGTCATGGTGTGTATGTATATACAGGGTTGTCATGTGTGTATGTATAAACAAGGCGTTGTCATGGTGTGTATGTATATAAAAGGCGTTGTCATGGTGTGTATGTATATAACAAGGCGTTGTCATGGTGTGTATGTATATAACAAGGCGTGTCATGGTGTGTATGTATATAACAAGGCGTTGTCATGGTGTGTAATATACAAGCGTTGTCATGGTGTGTATATAACAAGGTTGTCATGTGTGTATATAACAAGGGTTGTCATGGTGTGTATATAACAAGGCCAGTGTACCCGCTGTTCCAAGTGGCCAACCATTCAGCTCTATTGAACTACATTAAAAAAAGAGTCTGTTAACGCTGTACACACACACACACACACACACACACCAGGGTTTCCGTTAGCTGGTAAATCGACGTCTTTTCGCTGTAAAAAACCCCCCAAAAAGTTCAAGCTGATACATAAAATTGTTGCCGACCAAATTGACAGGGAGAAAAACAACGGCAGACTGTCACGTCATGTCACCCACCACTTTACAATGTGAGCTGGAAGCTGCATTTTCAAAAACATACTTCATTGTTTTAATCCTGACATGTTTTACCTCATGTTATGGAGCACGTCTGACCTGGGAAATGGTAAAGCTTTATGTTATGGAGCACGTCTGACCTGGGAAAGGTGAAAGCTTATGTTATGGAGGCACGTCTGACCTGGAAAGGTGAAAGCTTATGTTATGGAGCACGTCTGACCTGGGAAAGGTGAAAGCTTTATGTTTATGGAGGCACGTCTGACCTGGGAAAGGTGAAAGCTTTATGTTATGGAGGCACGTCTGACCTGGGAAAGGTGAAAGCTTTATGTTATGAGGCACGTCTGACCTGGGAAGGTGAAGCTTTATGTTATGGAGGATGTAGGCTGTGTGCGAGTTTCCAGTTTGGGGGAAGCATAACGTTACAAGTTATCCGAGCATCTCTACCGCTTTTTATAACGGCCATTTTTCTTTGAACAGTTTCATTTCAATAATAGCGTTTTAGGTTTCCCAAAAATCATTGTCACGTGGGTACTCATAAAAATCTGAATTAAAATTATTTTTTTTAAATGTCAAAGTTAAAATTCAACTAAATGCGAGAGCACCAGCCTATGCCATTTGGACACATTGATAACCGTGATCATTAACGGCTAAAAGTGCCTAAATGAGAACTCAGAGACCAATGGCCAATGCAGTCGTTGGCCAATAACTTCTATCGTCAACTAATTAAAATATAAAGCAAGACAAATAAAATAATAATAAATAAAAAAAGTGGAAAATATCCTGATGAATTCTGGTTCTTTCCAATCCCGTTCATCTCTCTGCTCCGCCTGTCTGCCTCCCTTTCTAGTTGTCTATTTTTTGACTTGCGCTATCGCTAGTGAAGTGCAATATTGTATCAAATCAATCAACTGGATCCATGAAGATGTCTCCAGAGTAAAACCAGCCTGGTTTCCAGACGCTCAGAGTTTCCTGCTCCAGTGAGCTTGGCACAAGACAGCTGGGTTTTTTTACAAGAGAAAAACTATTTCATGACGCGTTTCCACTGGATATATGGGTATCATCAGAAAATTATAGTCCAAATCTGAAATAAAAACAAAAGAAACAAATACAAAACAAAAACAACTCACAAAAAACAAAAACAGAAAAAAAATTACATTACTGAAAAAAAAAAAAAAGAACAATAAGAAAATTAAAAAAAAAAAGTAAAATACAAAGCAAGAAAAAGCAAAAAACAACAAAACAAGATATACAATAAAATCACACAAAAGAGAAAAACAAACAAAAAAAAAAACAGAAAAGAACAAAAACAAATTGAAAAAAAAGAAAACGAAGAAGCAACGTTCTAGTCAATAGAAAAGAAAAAAAAAAAAAAGAAAAAAAAAAACACACAAAAAAAATAAAAAACAAAGACACAAAAACAAAAAACACAAAAGAACAATACAAGAAAAACAACATAAAACAAGAAACAAAGAAACAAAAAAAGTAATCAAAAAAAAAAAAAAAAAAAAAACAAAAAAAAATATATTTATAAAATACTCATAATTCTAAAGAAGGAAAGGTCACAATAAACATGTGAACCTAATAGTATATTACACAAAAAGAAAAATTACAGCATGCTATCAAAATCATCAAGCCCGTGTGTGTGTGCGCATCAAAAACATAACTAACCACGATACAGTGAATACAAAATGACCCTTAGTTAATTAGAATGAAGCTCTCGAAACTGTCAAAAGGATACATCAAAGAACAGAGTATTAATTACTCCACACACTATAAACAAAGGAAGCACACAGCGATCTGACATAAAAGTCCTCTCAGAGGTCAACGACTGAAGCGATTGTTAGATAACAGAAAGAGAAGTCGGCACTAGTAGGAGGCTCCACTAACCTAGTAAAGGAACGTGCTCTCTGAGAGACTGAGAAGAGATGACCACTGTATGCATATCTAAAGAAGAATACAATCAGAGTAATAACAAATAAAGTACACTTATCAAAAAGTACAACTAAACAACACCAGGGTAGCACAAAAAACAACCTAATTCAGACGCAAGGGATCATTTTTGATTAGTAGTGGAGGTTTCAAGACGACCAGAAATCAATCATCTAAAAAAGAGACAAATAAAAATTGATAATAAAACCAACATGATCCAAAAAAAAAAAATTACACAAGCAACTAAAGCCCCAAAAAGAGATAGTAGTATTTATGAAAATAATAATTTCACCAAAACGATTCACAATATAAACATTGAATGAACAACAATCGCCAATATCAAGTCACGCTTATTATTAATTTGATAGGGAAAACAAAATGGGAACCATAATAATATACATAAATATAAAAACAAAAATTGTTTAGACTGACCAAAAAAGAAAAAAGAACCTCAGAACAGGAATACTCCCCCAAAAGATCAAGAACAACCCGGCCGAAAGACATTGCAGCGGACATTTACTAACTGCGAACATAAATCTGCAATAAGAAGAAAGTGGACTGAAGTAACATGACAAAAACAAAAACAATATGGATGAAGTAAGAGGGTGAAGTAAGTGGAGAAGGGG
Organism: Salvelinus sp. IW2-2015; assembly: GCF_002910315.2. Classification (NCBI taxonomy): domain Eukaryota; kingdom Metazoa; phylum Chordata; class Actinopteri; order Salmoniformes; family Salmonidae; genus Salvelinus; species Salvelinus sp. IW2-2015. The sequence goes on along the minus strand of NW_019944588.1, from coordinate 95,390 downwards.
TGCATGGACCAATAGGGACCAACACGAATGCAAGGTGCGCTGTGTTTCCACAACACGATGAGCGGGTCCCAACCAAACCAGTCAATGGTACCATCAGATAAGAAGAAAACCAAATACAAATTGGAGTGGTCTCAAAACTCTGATAAAAAACAGCGAACAGAAAAAACAGCCATAAGTAAGAAGAATAACTACGCACCATATAAACAGGATAACAAAGACGCAAGATAGGAGTCAAAATTTAAACATAGTTTAAATAAACAACTGAGAGAAAGGTTGAAAAGGAGAAAAAGATTAAATCAACATAAGCAAAAAAAAACTGTTCAATAAATTAAATAATAAAGAGAAAATCACAAAAGCTTTCTATAATCCTTAAAAATAATTACTTAGATCATAGGCCATGACTGATCTTGATAATGAATGACACCAACATGGAGATCAATGCTTTCAAAACATACAAAACAAACCAAGATGGTATGAAGGACAACGACAATCAAGAAACCAAAAAAAAAAAACATAAAAAACATTTTTTTTTCACGAAAGAAAAAGCCAGCATACAAACCACCAACAAGCACCCTGTGAACAATGACGAAGAGCAATATAAAGAAAACTAATAACTAATGCGTATCTGTGACAAAAAAGCTTCACAGTTATGTTCCTGAATAACATAATAAGAGAATAACCAGGAGTTTATTCCTGTAAAAACAGTGATTTACAGTAGCATTGTAACAAGATTAGGCTTTTACATGGCAAAAATGGCTGTCGCTAGCAGGTGTCTACAAAAAGTAGTAGTGGATCTTAGTGAAACACTTTGCAACAATATAACTTTAATATATAAATTATACACAATGATCAAATACATAAAAAAAAGACATAAGAAAAAAAAATAGGCTACATTTAGAGTTATTGGGCCACTTTAGTTGTAATACAAACTTTAGCAAAACATATAGGCTTCTGGGCTAGGCTACGTGACGCTCGCGACTATGATTTGAAAGGAGTCGCCCGCAAACAAAAAAGGCACGAACGGTTTCTTGTCTCAGACGGCAAACGCTGGGCATCATTCACAAGTTATAATACGTCATTCACAAGTTATAATAATCGGCACCCATTAGACTGTTCTCTATACTTTAATAAATCATGTGTGAAATTAAGAGTATTTCTGTCTGTAATAAAGCCCTTTTGTGGGGAAAAACTCATTCTGATTGGCTGGGCCTGGCTCCCCAGTGGGTGGGCCTAAGCGCTCACAGGCCCACCCATGGCTGCACCCCGGGCCAAGTCATGTGAAATCTCCCGTTAGCAATTATCACATTCTTTGGGGGGGGGAATAATCTAATCTTCCTGCTGCTCTAAATCCACAACAATGCTCAATTGCGCACCTACAGTAGCAAAAGCGCTGGCTAGCAGTGTTTCTGTACTTTACACTGTACGTGTGATGGCAGAGTTTGCAAAACAAATGCCCACCAAAATGGATACAAATCATCGTATATCATCCTGCCAGGTAGGCCTTCTTTGCTGTCAACACTTAAATTGAGAAGTTAGTTTGGGGAAAGCCTTTACTGTTTTGGCATTCATCGAATGTGATCAGTTTTCTATTATAAAAACAAAATATATAAATGATTTTGAGAAAAATCCCCTCAGAAACCTATTTWAAAAAACAGCAAGAAAAAAAGGATTTGCCCCCCCCCCCAAAAGAAATTGCTGCCGACTGTTGAAAATCTAACAAAATAACACCCTTCGTTARATTGGAAGGAAACACTGAAGCCTTTGATTGTTTGCACAATGTTAATATGATATTGCCAAGTTAAAATGCTATGTGTGTACAGAGGGTAGATCACTGGCTCCTTGCTCAGCCCACAAAATTAAAGATAAAATCATCCACTATGTCTGTCTCTCTACTGGCTGTGTAGGGCAGGACACCAACCTTCCTTGACATTACCAGTAATGTTACCAGGGGCCCCCCGTTCAGTAGGCTACCCGGTAATGTTACCAGGGCCCCCCGTTCAGT
>NW_019944588.1:91052-93363 GCF_002910315.2 Salvelinus sp. IW2-2015 | reverse complement strand
TTGGGCTACCGGTAATGTGTTACCAGGGGCCCCCCGTTCAGTAGGCTATACCCGGTAATGTTGACCAGGGGCCCCCCGTTCAGTAGGCTACCCGGTATATGTTACCAGGGCCCCCCCGTTCAGTAGGCTACCGGTAATGTTACCAGGGGCCCCCGTTCAGTAGGCTACCGGTAATGTTACCAGGGGCCCCCCGTTCAGAGGGCTACCGGTAATGTTACCAGGGGCCCCCCGTTCAGAGGCTACCGCGTAATGTTACCAGGGGCCCCCCGTTCAGTAAGCTACCGGTATGTTACAGGGCCCCCGTTCAGTGGGGCTACCGGTAATGTTACCAGGGCCCCCCCCGTTCAGTAAGCTCCCGGTAATGTTACCAGGGCCCCCCGTTCAGTGGGCTACCGGTAATGTTACCGAGGGCCCCCCCCCGTTCAGTAGGCTACCGGTAATGTTACCAGGGGCCCCCTGTTCAGTAGGACTACCCGGTAATGTTACCAGGGCCCCCCGTTCAATAGGCTACCAGTAATGTTACCAGGAGCTTCCCGTTCAGTAAGCTACCGTAGCTTTAAACAAATGGTTAACGGTCCGGTCTGCAAGTAGCCCAGTTTTAGAACGAACCCCACGATAACGCTTAATAAAATGGAAAAATGCGGCTACAAGATAGAAAGCAAAAATATATTATATCATTTTGGTATTTTAGAATGGTAGGGCTAGAATCAAGACATTTCCTCTGAGGAAAGAGCTACATTGGACCTGTATATGAAATGGAAGGTTGAGGGGAGAACTCTCTCTCCTTTGCAGTGTAGCCTAGGGCGGAAACCAACCCTCTGGCCACTAATTACCATAGCCCGGTTTTATGAACTCAACTGATGGCTTCAAAGAAAGGACAAGATACAAGCAGTCAGACTGTCGTCAGTTCAGCCAGTGGACATATTGAGGAGCGGTTGGTCTTCAATTTTAGTCACTTGGCTTCATTGCCGTCGTCGTTTTGGTCGGGTCGGCCCGTCGTTGGTCTGGTCGTCGGTCGTCGGTTAGGTTCGCAGCCTGTCGTGGTCATTTTAGTTGGATGACAATAGGATCCAAAATGGTTATTACGCATTATTAATGTAAGGACACAAACACACACTGATGTATCCACTGTGACAGACAAGACAGACAGACAGACAGACAGAGACAGAAGCAGACAGACAGAGACAGACAGACAGACAGACAGACAGACGACAGACAGAGACAGACAGAGACAGACGACAGACAGAAGACAGAAGACAGACAGGACAGACAGACACAGACAGACAAAGAACAGACAGACAGACAGACAGACAGACAGACAGACAGACAAGACAGACAGACGAGACGCTGGCTAAAATAAGAGCAACGTGGCCGATGTGGCCAAGATCCCTTAGTTGGATGACAATAGGATCAAAATGGTTATTACGCATTATAATGTAAGGACACAAAACACACACTGATGTATCCACTGTCGCAGACAGACGGACAGACAGACAGACAGACAGACAGACAGACAGACAGACAGACAGACAGACAGACAGACAGACAGACGCTGGTAAAAAGAGCAACGTGGCCAAGATCCAACCACTGATCCAGGCCAGGGGTGCATTCATTAGTAGGACACTGTTGCAAAACGTTTGCTTCCGTTTGGTTTCTAGTGAATACACCCCAGGCCTGCCTGACGACATTTGCATGTCTTATCATTTAAAACAGAACCTTTTATGATCTTTTCAAAACGGCCCGACAAAAAGTCCTACTTACTGTGGAATAAAAATCGACAGAAACAATTAGGCAATACAAAAGAGACACGGGGAGAGAGGGGGGGGGAGACAGAGAGTGAGAGAGAGAGAGAGGCTCTCTACATTAAAACAGAAGATAGATAGAGAGAGAGGCTCTCTACATTAAAACAGAAGATAGATAGAGAGAGAGAGGCTCTCTACATTAAAACAGAAGATAGATACAGAGAGAGAGGCTCTCTACATTAAAACAGAAGATAGATAGAGCGAGAGAGGCTCTCTACATTAAAACAGAAACAGCCTAGTTGTGTCCTTTCAGCAAGGCTGTTTCTGTCCCGTCACTATGACAACCGCTAGGAACACTCCATGTCTCAGGAGGACTGATGTGCAGCTGATAAACAATCTCAATGGTAAACACTCGTTATTCCACTGTGCATGAGATTACCATCAATGGTGGGGCAGAAAAACGACTGAATAGCCAAGTCCTTCTCTTTAACAGACGGGGCTGGGGTATGTAGTTATACGCTTTGAGCTTTAAAAAATACAAAATTGAATTAATAAAAAAAGGGGCAAAC
>NW_019944588.1:80482-87444 GCF_002910315.2 Salvelinus sp. IW2-2015 | reverse complement strand
AGTGTAGGTGACAGCCTCCATGTCATTGTAGGTGATATGCCAATGTTACAGCCTCCATGTCATAGTGTAGGTGACAGCCTCCATGTCATAGTGTAGGTGACAGTCTCCCAGTGTCATAAAATGCTAATTAGCATCAATGTACAAATCCCTGCAAGCTCCTGCACGTCATCTCTAGCAGACACCTTTGCTAACAGGTGTCGTGTCAATTGTCGTGTCAATTGATTCATCACTACATTAAGCTAGCAGATAGTTAATCCAGCGAGTTTTACCTTTGCCTCGATTCGGCAGTCTCGTTCAGGTCATCCTGAAATTTGTAGTTCTTTATGATAGCCACATTAGCAGCTAATTAGCATTTCATCATTGAGAGGGTAAATACAGGCGAATAGATTGATAAAAGTCACCTTGTCGTAGAGAGATTTACACAGTTATCAAAACGTCACACCAGGGTAAGCCTACACCAAACACAGACCTTATTGTAAGTGTTTCTAAAATAACYTATGGGTAAAATACGGCTTAGTCATTCTGACTGGCTGGGCCTGGCTCCCAAGGGGTGGGCCCATGCCCTCCCATGGCTGCGTCCCTGCCAAGTAATGTGAAMTCAATAGATAAGGGYCTATGTTTTGTTCATTTTAGGGATACACGATATATAGGGGAATYGGACGATATTAGCTAAAAAAAAGCCAACATCGGTATCGGCCRATGTCTAGTTTAACGTCGATGTGCAAAAACCGATGTCAAAGCTGACGTGCATACTTATATAACGTAGGTACATGACGTAATGACGCCACGTAAAATGTTAAAGCTGTACAAAAAAAATTTATCTGCAAACACCGGCCACGAACGACGTGTTTACAATACTGCGTTGGTAATAAAGCATCATTTGTTTGACCGCAACTTCTAGGGTAGCTAGCTTTAGTGTTGTGAAGCTAGCCACACTAAGGATTAGGCACAATAGTGGAATTTGCAGTTTGACTTCAAAAAGAAAAAGTGTCATTGACAATGATGCAAATGAATAAAAATAGTAGAATTATGCCATACCTTTATTTTGAAGGCTAACCCACATAGTCCAGTATTGTGGCTAGCTTCACATACAACCAGCCTGAAAACCAGCCTGAAAACAATGACCAGTAGAAACTGCAGTCATTTTCATTATTCTTAGCAGTGATTTAGGAATCCTTGTGAGTAAGTATTAGCTAGGTTGCCACTTGTTGTTCGCCTATTGAAATTGAACTTCAGTTCTTGAAAATAAATACCTAGCCAGCTACTTAAACCGGTTGCCCAAAACTAACGTTATAAAAGAGCCAGCTAGCTTCATCTGGCTAGCGAGGCTCGACCTGACCGGGTTGTGTGTTGTGAAGCTAGCCACACTAAGGATTAGGCACAATAGTGGAATTTGCAGTTTGACTTCAAAAAGAAAAGTGTCATTGACAATGATGCAAATGAATAAAAATAGTAGAATACGCCATACCTTTATTTTGAAGGCTAACCACATAGTMCAGTATTGTGGCTAGCTTCACATAGATGGGTCCGACCACCATTAATCAAATAAGAACTGTCTTATTAATTAGGGTTATTTTAGATGACACCTAGCTATATAGTTAGCTAGCTAACTATAGCTACTGAAATAGATGTCATTTTGCTATGTTTTTGGAGAAGAACATTGTTTGCATCCATGAGCTAGCTAGCTTTTATTTATAACCAGCACTGTAGGTGTGCGAGACAATTTTACCAGCATCATAGCATATGTGTCGATGAATCGTTGTGACATTTAAAATACGAGTGACATAATAACTACGGACAAAATGTGACGTGCAGTCATATTCAGGTCCTGATTGGTCAACAAGCTTATTTGACGTGTATCTTTTTTGACACGCCAAGATCCAAACGGCATTCCATAGCAAAGACCCAAACGTCATTCCATAGGGATCCTGGTTGAGAATGAAACGACTGAACAAATGAACAACGAAACAGCACAGCAAGTAAGTGAAAGAAAAAGGTTTTGATTATGTTTTACTGGCAATGGGGACATGCGTAAATACTAGGCAATGAAAAAATTATTATTTTACAATAGACGCCTTGCCCGGACGCCGTTGGAGCCAATTGTGCGCCGCCTACTGGGCACTCCAATCATGGACCGCTGTAATACAGCCTGGAATGGAACCAGGGTCTGTAGTGACTCCTCTAGCACTGAGATGCAGTGCCTTAGACCACTGCGTCCATGTGTGTGTGTTAACTATTTAACTGTACTAGAATGCTTTAAAAGGCCGTAAAAATTTTAAACATTGGTATCGTTTTTTTGGGCAAGGAAAATATCGATGTCTGACAAAAATGTCATATCGGTGCATCACTAGTTAATATTTATGTTCAGTATCTATGGGTCAGTTCAGCACACAGGTCAAGTTCATTTATATTGGATATTTGGATCTCTCGTCGGTAGATATTGAACCAAGTATGCCATGACAATGAAAACGTTATTCTGAATTAGGGGAGGATGGAGAACAACCAACACATTGAGTGTGAATTTAGAATTTTCTTTTTATTTGGGTTTCAATATTTAAAAACTCTAATTCACAGACAAAAAGCGTTGATTGTTCTCCAACCTCCCCTGATTCATTGAAAACGCATGCTTGGTTCAATAGCTATTGACGAGAGAACCCGAATATCCAATGTAAAACTAACTTTACCTTGGTGCTGAACCAAACCACATACCTACTGGCTCTCTAAAAACTCGGGTAAACAATGGTTTCCTGTGGATATTTTGTCTCAAATTTCGAACAGCTAAAGGACAAATCACACAGACAACCTGTAGAGTAATTTTGAATGTAATTTATTCAACATTATGGCTTGTAATGATCATTTACACGATTTTGCAGCCATTCGTTTCAGGCTGTATATTATGGCTTGTAATGATCATTTACACGATTTTGCAGCCATTCGTTTCAGGCTGTATATACACCAATTAATTGCGTGTTTGAGCCTGATTAAATCAGTCTAAACTGGCACCAGTAAGACAGGCAGGTGCGGCGCAGGTGAATTTCAACAGGTAACGTTTGCAGCGGGTGACTTGCAGACTACAGACTGGCCGATTCTAGCGTATTACCTGCAAATAAAGCTTCCTACAAATTATTTAGCTAGSTATAAAGCTCATGAAATAAAATGTCTAAGGAAATGAGCTAGCTACCAAAGACATCTGACATCTCGAAAATTCAGTTGCGTCGCAGGCTATAACGTCGTTGAAGTCAATGAATAACCAAGGTCCGGTTTGGAAACRGGTCGGTAAAATGGCCTGGATAACTAGTTAGCTACCCAGCTAACGTTACCTAAGTGTTAACCCAGATCAGCATCTATACACAGTTCTCTTGACAAGCTACTTTCAAATGTGTCCAAAACAAGGGGGTCCGAAAACAGAGGGTGTAATGGCTCTTACCTGTTGGAGCTTTGTCTTGAATGAGCTATTCGGTAAGCTAGCTAACTGGCTAACGTCAGTGCTATCCAGTTCATGCAAGGATTCGTCGATAGGCGTGTCGGTCAGTCCTGGAAAATGACACGATCGAATGAATTTATGAACCGATGACAGATTCAGTCTGATTTCAGTGTTGTCTTATGACATGGCTGATCACTCTCCGGCGTGTTGTTTGTACAGAGATCCCAGCCCCGCTTTTCCAGGCTAGGAATGCCTCCCGGAACTGACGACATTTCAGCACCTTTTTTTTCTGGACAGCGTGGTGCGCGTTCACGGACTACTATGTGCGTGCACTTCGATTATTCCGAGAATGAACAGCTAGGGGCACTGTAGTTCGTGTTTTGAGGGAACTGAAACTAACACATCTAATTCAAACATGAGAGGAGATGACTGATTTTTGGCTACAGTATACAGAGACAGACACAAAGAAACAMGCACACAACAGAGACACATTAGACAGGCAGCCCAATTCTGATCTTTTTTTTTTTTTTTTACGAATCAGATCAGCTCTGAAAAAGATCTGATGTGAAACGTTCTGTTGTGATTGGTCAAAAGACCAAGTGGGGGGAAAAAAATCCGAATTGAGCTCCCTGTCTAGACACAGAAAGGCAGACAGAAATACACACAAGAGAGTAGGGTACATGTATACTTTTGGTCAGCGGGTGTCAGTGTTGCTCTAGAAATCAGGCAGTAGGATATCATAGCCATAAATGACCGTTATCTCTCTCTCTCTTTTTCTCTCTGTGTGTCTGATGGAGTCCATTAATAAAATGTTTTGTTATTCTTAAAATCAGTGGATAACATTGAAATGGATACAGTTAAAACTGAAACAGGGTGACTAATCCTGCTACTTCATCCAAGTCCAGTGGGGTAAATCTGCCATGCCAACTCACCTGGGTAGAGTGTGATTATAAAAATTAAATCCAAACATCAGATAGGAACACTAATATCCTCTAAATGTCATGATTTGCTGATGTGTGCTTTCAGAGTGTTTTTTGGGCAGTGGTTGATTTGACCGCAACCATGACTAGCCCTCTGACTATGGTYGCCCTCTCACGGTCCTTACGCTAAGGAAAGTGATTCAGGCTTAAGTCAAAACAGACCCTGAAGATGATTGGTTGGAAAAACAGGAAGTGCTGAATCATCTGGATCCTTGATGACACCTGGGGCCTTTTCTCAATTGGAATGCTCAACTCCTGAGTCCTTTTTCCTCAAACCTCTCTGTGCTCCTTTTTTTTTAAAAGGTCAAAGGTAATCTAGGAGAGGGAAAGTGGATGAAAATGCACTTGTATGAAATGAGACTGTCCTCCACTAGCACCTCATCAGGCAAATTACATTTACAGGGTGGAATCTCAAAATAAAGTGATAAAAAAAAAAAAAAATGTAGTTAGTTGTGCAAGACATTTTATAGATAAAATAATAAGTAGGATATATATTTTTTTCTTACGTGCATGGTTTTCTCCTCCGACAGTAAAACCACTCTTAGAGAGAAAAAAAGGTTCCTTTATAGATCTGAAAAGGGTTCTATCGCTTGCTTCATATATAGAACCCTTTTATAGAGTTCTCTGATTAGAACCATAGCGGTTCTTCTTCACTGAACCCAAATGATTGCATATGGAACCCTGCCTGGTGCCATTTATGATTGATTAAATAGTCATATTTTTTTTTACAAAGAATATCAGCCTACTCAGAGCATCAAGCATTCCCATGGTATCTACCTGGTTTGTAAATGATTCTGTACTCGTAGGCCCTGAGCCACACATTCCAACGTTGAACTCTTGGAGAGACCATTTGTGGTACTGGCTTTTGTTCATGGAACAGCGAGATCAGAGGTTTATGATCCGTCACAATAGTGAATGTTTCTCCGTACAAGTACTTGTGGAATCTCTGTATTCCGAATATGACAGCCAGTCCTTCCTTGTCCAGCTGAGAGTACTTTTTCCTCCGCTGGCGACAACGTTCTTGACATGAACCCGATAGGTTTCTCGGCACCATTCTCCATCCGGTGGGATAGCCCGCCCCCACACCATACGCTGAGGCATCACACGATAAGATAAGATCTCTGTCTGCTGAGTAGTGCACTAGCACTTCAGCTGATTGGAGTAACACCTTTGACTTTGTAAAAGCTTCTTCCTGTCTTTCTGACCATTTCCAGGCCACATCCTTCCTTAGCAGTTGATGTAGAGGAGCTAAGAGGGTAGAGAGGTTCGGGAGGAAGCGATTATAATAATTCAGTAAGCCTAGATAGGCTTTCAGCTCTGTAACGTTTGTCGAGCTGGAGCTTCCACAACAGCCCTCACTTTAGCTTTGACAGTGTGTACCCCCTTGGCATCCACCTTGTGACCCAGGTACTGCACTTCATCAGCTAACGTGTACACTTGCTCTCTTTCAGCCGGAGACCGGCGTCCTCCATCCTCCTCAAAACTTCACCTAAGTTTCTGAGATGTTCCTCCTTCGTGACTCCCGTGACAAGAATGTCATCGAGGTAAACTGCTACCTTGGGTATCCCCTGCAGAATTCCCTCCATAGTTCTTTTGGAAGATAGCTGGTGCAGAAGACACCCGAAGGTAAGCGTTTATAGGTAAACATCCCTCTGTGGGTGTTTATGGTCAGGTACTTCTGTGAAGCTTTATCCATTAGCACTTGCTGATATGCGTGACTCATGTCCAGTTTTGTAAACTGTTGCCCTCCGGTTAACGTTGAAAGCAAATCCTCCACTTTGGGTATTGGGTACTGCTCCAGAGAGGAAACTCTATTTACAGTCAGCTTATAGTCACCGCATAATCTGATTGAACCATCTGGTTTTAGTATGGGAACAACTGGTGCTGCCCACTCAGAAAACTTGACAGGTACAATTATATCCTCTGCTAAGAGTCTGTCATTTCCACATCCACTTTAGGCTTCATGGCATATGGAACTGATCTTGGCCTATAGAATCTGGGAGTAGCATCAGCAGCAACATGAATGGTAGCTTGGACCCCTTTTAATGTCCCTAGCTCTCTTTTGAAAACACACTCATGCTTTGAAAGCACCTGCTGTAGTGTCAATGTCCTGTGGTGACATGTTTGATTTCATCCCAGTTCAATTTTATTTCCTCCAACCACCCTCTTCTCGTAAAGCTGGGCCAGTACCTTCCACTACTAAGAGAGGCAGATTTTTCTTTTGTCCTTGAATTCCACTTGAACATCAGCAACTCCAATCACAGTATCAATTCCCTCCATAGTTTATCCTCATCGCCAAATATGTAGTATCCTTAAGGCTTCTTATAATTACGACTCATGAGACTTACATACGGTTTAGTATTTAATTGTAACTTAGATTTACATATCTTATGCACCTGGCTTAAACTACCTGAAGCTTTCTTAATCCTAGTTAAATAGGCAGACCTAGGAAATAGCTACGGATAGCGGAAAGCAAACCCCCGTCTTGAGTCAATACTGCCATCTATTGTAAACATAAATATACCAGGTTACTACAGTTTGTTAAATGATATTCTTTC
>NW_019944588.1:61655-80457 GCF_002910315.2 Salvelinus sp. IW2-2015 | reverse complement strand
TTTCCCCCAATCAGAGACAACGATAACAGCTGCCTCTGATTTCGAACCATTTCCAGGCCACCCATAACCTAACAATCACCTAGACCTACATACCCTAGACTTACAAAAACCCTGGACAATACAAAACTAGCATATACCCACCCTAGTCACACCCTGACCTAACCAAAATAGGGGCAGGGCGTGACAGTACCCAATTGTCCAAAGTTGAGTAAAAGTTAAGATACCTTAATAGAAAATTACTCAAATTAAAATTGCTCCTAAGTAAAAGTTCTAAAGGATTTGGTTATTAAATATACTTAATATAAAAATAAAAAATTAGGCAAAACCAAAAAAAGTGTACTTGATAGAGCCGGTCACTTCCAACCACTCAGACATTACAAACGAAGCATGTGTGTTTGGTGAGTTGGGTAGATAAGAGGCAGTATGGCCATGACAGGGACGTTCTCTTGATAAGTGCAGTGAATTTCTATTTTTCCTGTTCTGCTAAGCATTACAAATTTATGTTTAAAACAAGGTTTTTTACTTTCTCTGGTGTCAAGGAAAATGTATGGAGTAAAAAGTTACATTATTTTTCTTCAGGAATGGGTAGTGAAGTAAAAGTTGTTGAAATATACATCGATACAGATACTCCCCACAAAAACTACTTAAGTAGACTTTAAGTATTTTTTACTTAAATACTTTCCAACCTCTGCTTTTAAAACACTATATAATGTTTTGCTTCAATCTCGTCAGTAACCATACTGTCATAATGATATGATATTAATCATAATGATTAATTAATGTCTGCATAGCATTTTGTCTTTCATATGGCAGAGATTAACTCATGTTTATTTCATAAAAGATTAACTTTTGCTTGTTTTTTTTCCTTCTCCATCGGAACCAGTCAGGCAACAACCCATATCTGTATGGCGGTCAGTTTGGACCTGTGGCTGAAAAGTGTCGGGTCGAATCCCGGGCCGGGTTGCTGAAAAAAAAAAATAAAAAAAAAAAAACGGTGGAATTGATCTGACAAACTAAATGGCTGCTGAGTTCACATTCCTTCATAACATTCCCCTTACCGTTAGGCTCTTGAGCAAGGCCCTTACTGATACACATGCTCTCCATCCAGGGGCGCTTCATTGGAGCTTGAAACCTGTACTTGTCTCACTGTATTGTGAGAGGATACTGTTACGGAAGGGTTGAGAACGGAGCAGAACACACTTTTTGGTTGTTCACTGTAACTAAAATGGAAAAAGCTGTACTTTAGTGTTTGTAAAGAAAGTCAGCCAGAGGTTGACGTGGGCCATCATTGAAACAAAAGGACGCCTCCCTGGCCTCCAGTGCACATTTCCAAACTCTGTTTACAATAATGACAACTTCTAAAAACTATACCGGTATCTTTAGTCCATTATTAATTTGGTTTGTGTAGTATCCTTAAAGGCTTCTTATAATTACGACTCATAGGGACTTACATACGGTTTAGTATTTAATTGTAACTTAGATTTACATTATCTTATGCACCTGGCTTAAACTACCTGAAGCTTCTTAATCCTAGTTAAATAGGCAGACCTAGGGAATAGCTTACGGATAGCGGAAAGCAAACCCCCGTCTTGAGTCAATTACTGCCATCTATTGGTAAACATAATATACCAGGTTACTACATTCCCCCCTTTAAAGCTAATAACCAATTAATTCCTTTCTGAGCTATGCTATATTCTTATTTACATTTTTTCAAAAATGATCTCCTTAGGATCTGAAAAAGTCTGGCGGACGTCTCTCTCTAATAGAGCGTCTCAGAGTGGCGGTAGCTGGTGCCACCAGATTTCACCCCTTGATTGTCACGTTCCTGACCTGTTTTCTGTTGTTTTGTATGTGTGTGATGGTCAGGGCGTGAGTTTGGGTGGGCATTCTATGTTGTGTGTTTCTATGTTGGTTTAGGGTTGCCTGGTATGGCTCTTATTAGAGGCAGGTGTTTTGCGTTCCTCTAATTAAGAGTCATATTTAGGTAGGTTGTTCACTGTGTTCGTTGTGGGTGGTTGTTACCTGTCTCTGTGTTTGTGTTCTGCCCAGATAGGGCTGTATCGGTTTTCACGGTTGTTGTTTTGTTTGTTGTTTGTAGTGTTCACTTGTCGTCAAATTAAACATGTTGAACACTAACCGCGCTGCACTTTGGTCCTCTCCTTCACCCCTGGAAGAAAACCTTTACATTGATGGTGAAACAAAGTCCTTTTGTGGAGACTTCACAGGAGGAGGTCGTCCCGGACTGGTGGTCTCAGGAAGTTGAGCATTGTTGGTCTCAGGTGGTTTGTCCAACTGCAACTCTGGGGAACGTTCCAATGTCCTGTCCTGCTCGTTTAAGAATTGATCCAGATCTCCGGATGGAACTGGAATTCGAGCTCGGATCTGATCCACGTGTCTCCTTAGTCTTTGTCCACTTCCGATGATCACAGTATAAATACTGGTCCTGAGCAATCCTCAATGGTAGCTGGAATCCATTTAGGACCAAACCCATAGTTCTTGTATAGACATCATCTCCAGTGAGAAACTTCTGAGTTTGGCTCGGGTATCATGATTCCATTTTTGATTCCATTGCTTTTGTTGTATTTTCATTTCAGGTCTGGTCTGATGAGATCCAAGGTTGACCTTAACCTCCTTGACATCAACATTTCTGCAGGTGACAACCCAGTCGTAGCTTGAGGAGTAATCCTGTAGCTAAACAAGAATCTTGACACCTTTGTTTCAATGCTGGGCCCTGCATCTTCCTCATCCCTCCTCAAGGTCTGAACCGCACGTTCTGCTAATCCGTTGAAGATGGGTGAAAAGGGGCCGACGTTACATGCTGAATTCCATTTTGTTTCATGAAACTTGTGAATTCAGTGCTTGTAAAACAAGTAGCATTGTCACTAACCAAACATTTGAGGCAATCCCATAACACTGAAGCTTTGTCTCAACTTCTCAATCGTAGCGTACGATGTTGACGTGTTCATGGGTAAACATCCATCCACTTTGACTGAGAATCAATCAGCACAAGGAACATTTTTCCTAGGAAAGGTCCAGCGTAGTCCACATGATCGTGTCCATGGTTTTCTGGCCATTCCATGGATGTAATGGCGCGGTGGGTGGTGACTTCCTGTTACTCTGACAATCTTCACACCGGCTAACCTCATTTTCCACATCGTGGTCCATCTTTGCCACCAGAATATGACTCGCTAGGCCTTTCATTCTCGACATACCTGGATGCGACTGATGCAACAACTTCAGTAGCAACCCCCGCCCTTGTGGTGGATAACTACTCTTGAACCCCACAGAAACCATCCATCTCGAAACTCAATGCCAAGCGGCGAGTGTAGTAAGCATGATCTGAGGCTCTGTCATGTAGGCCATCCTTTCAGGATAAATTCATGCACTTGTATAACGTCACTCCTTTGAAGTCCATTGCCTGATTTGTGCTGTGTTCACTGGTGCATCATCCAACACGTCGATCATCAAAACCTGGTCATTTTCTTCTTCCTGACTGATGATTTCTGGAACAGGCAGCCTACTCAGAGCATCAGCATTCCCATGGTATCTACCTGGTTTGTAAATGATTCTGTACTCGTAGGCCCTGAGCCACACATTCCAACGTTGAACTCTTGGAGAGACCATTTGTGGTACTGGCTTTTGTTCATGGAACAGCGAGATCAGAGGTTTATGATCCGTCACAATAGTGAATGTTCTCCCGTACAAGTACTTGTGGAATCTCTGTATTCCGAATATGACAGCCAGTCCTTCCTTGTCCAGCTGAGAGTACTTTTTTCTCCGCTGGCGACAACGTTCTTGACATGAACCCGATAGGTTTCTCGGCACCATTCTCCATCCGGTGGGATAGCACCGCCCCCACACCATACGCTGAGGCATCACACGATAAGATAAGATCTCTGTCTGCTGAGTAGTGCACTAGCATTCAGCTGATTGGAGTAACACCTTTGACTTTGTAAAAGCTTCTTCCTGTCTTTTCTGACCATTTCCAGGCCACATCCTTCCTTAGCAGTTGATGTAGAGGAGCTAAGAGGGTAGAGAGGTTCGGGAGGAAGCGATTATAATAATTCAGTAAGCCTAGATAGGCTTTCAGCTCTGTAACGTTTGTCGGAGCTGGAGCTTCCACAACAGCCCTCACTTTAGCTTTACAGTGTGTACCCCTTTGCATCCACCTTGTGACCAGGTACTGCACTTCATCAGCTAACAGTGTCAACTTGCTCCTCTTCAGCCGGAGACCGGCGTCCTCCATCCTCCTCAAAACTTCACCTAAGTTTCTGAGATGTTCCTCCTTCGTGACTCCCGTGACAAGAATGTCATCGAGGTAAACTGCTACCTTGGGTATCCCCTGCAGAATTCCCCCATAGTTCTTTGGAAGATAGCTGGTGCAGAAGACACCCCGAAAGGTAAGCGTTAATAGGTAAACATCCCTCTGTGGGTGTTTATGGTCAGGTACTTCTGTGAAGCTTTATCCATTAGCACTTGCTGATATGCGTGACTCATGTCCAGTTTTGTAAACTGTTGCCCTCCGGTTAACGTTGAAAGCAAATCCTCACTTTGGGTATTGGGTACTGCTCCAGAGAGGAAACTCTATTTACAGTCAGCTTATAGTCACCGCATAATCTGATTGAACCATCTGGTTTTATATGGGAACAACTGGTGCTGCCCACTCAGAAAACTTGACAGGTACAATTATATCCTCTGCTAAAGTCTGTCAATTTCCACATCCACTTTAGGCTTCATGGCATATGGAACTGATCTTGGCCTATAGAATCTGGGAGTAGCATCAGCAGCAACATGAATGGTAGCTTGGACCCCTTTAATGTCCCTAGCTCTCTTTGAAAACACACTCATGCTTTGAAAGCACCTGCTGTAGTGTCATGTCTCTGTGGTGACATGTTTGATTTCATCCCAGTTCAATTTTATTTCCTCCAACCACCCTCTTCCTAGTAAGCTGGGCCAGTACCTCCACTACTAAGAGAGGCAGATTTTTCTTTTGTCCTTGATATTCCACTTGAACATCAGCAACTCCAATCACAGTATCAATTCCCTCCATAGTTATCCTCATCGCCAAATATGTAGTATCCTTTAAGGCTTCTTATAATTACGACTCATGAGACCTACATACGGTTTAGTATTTAATTGTAACTTAGATTTACATTATCTTATGCACCTGGCTTAAACTACCTGAAGCTTTCTAATCTAGTTAAATAGGCAGACCTAGGAAATAGCTACGGATAGCGGAAAGCAAACCCCCGTCTTGAGTCAATACTGCCATCTATTGGTAAACATAAATATACCAGTTACTACAGTTTTGTTAAATGATATTCTTTGTAAAAAAAAATATGACTATTTAATCAATCATAAATGGCACCAGGCAGGGTTCCATATGCAATCATTTGGGTTCAGTGAAGAAGAACCGCTATGGTTCTAATCAGAGAACTCTATAAAAGGGTCTATATATGAAGCAAGCGATAGAACCCTTTTCAGATCTATAAAGGAACCTTTTTTTCTCTCTAAGAGTGGTTTTACTGTCGGAGGAGAAAACCATGCACGTAAGAAAAAAATATATATCCTACTTATTTATTTTATCTATAAAATGTCTCTTGCACAACTAACTACATTCGTTTTTTTTTTATCACTTTATTTTGAGATTCCACCCTGTAAATGTAATTTAGTGGAGGACAGTCTATTTCATACAAGTGCATTTTCTTCCACTTTCCCTCTCCTAGATTACCTTTGACCTTTTAAAAAAAAAAGGAGCACAGAGAGGTTTGAGGAAAAAGGACTCAGGAGTTGAGCATTCCAATTGAGAAAAGGCCCCAGGTGTCATCAAGGATCCAGATGATTCAGCACTTCCTGTTTTTCCAACCAATCATCTTCAGGGTCTGTTTTGACTTAAGCCTGAATCACTTTCCTTAGCGTAAGGACCGTGAGAGGGCGACCATAGTCAGAGGGCTAGTCATGGTTGCGGTCAAATCAACCACTGCCCAAAAAACACTCTGAAAGCACACATCAGCAAATCATGACATTTAGAGAGATTAGTGATCCTATCTGATGTTGGGATTTCATTTTTATAATCACACTCTACCCAGGTGAGTTGCATGGCAGATTTACCCCACTGGACTTGGATGAAGTAGCAGGATTAGTCACCCCTGTTTCAGTTTTAACTGTATCCATTTCAATGTTATCCACTGATTTTAAGAATAACAAAACATTTATTAATGGACTCCATCAGACACACAGAAGAAAAAGAGAGAGAAGAGATAACGGTCATTTATGGCTATTGAAAGCCTACTGCCTGATTTCTAGAGTAACACTGACACCCGCTGACCAAAAGTATACATGTACCCTACTCTCTTGTGTGTATTTCTGTCTGCCTTTCTGTGTCTAGACAGGGAGCTCAATTCGTGATTTTTTCCCCCACTTGGTCTTTTGACCAATCACAACAGAACGTTTCACATCAGATCTTTTTCAGAGCTGATCTGATTCGTCAAAAAAAAAAAAAGATCAGAATTGGGCTGCCTGTCTAGACACAGAAAGGCAGACAGAAATACACACACGAGAGTAGGGACATGTATACTTTTGGTCAGCGGGTGTCAGTGTTACTTAGAAATCAGGCAGTAGGCTTTCATAGCCATAAATGACCGTTATCTCTCTCCTCTTTTTCTCTCTGTGTGTCTGATGGAGTCCATTAATAAAATGTTTTGTTATTCTTTAAAATCAGTAGCGATAACATTGAAATGGGATACAGTTAAAACTGAAACAGCGGTGACTAATCCTGCTACTTCATCCAAGTCCAGTGGGGTAAATCTGCCATGCCAACTCACCTTGGGTAGAGTGTGATTATAAAAATGAAATCCAACATCAGATAGGATCACTATATCCTCTAAATGCATGATTTGCTGAGTGTGTGCTTTCAGAGTGTTTTTTGGGCAGTGGTTGATTGACCGCAACCATGACTAGCCCTCTGACTATGGTCGCCTCTCACGGTCCTTACGCTAAGCGAAAGTGATTCAGGCTTAAGTAAAAACAGACCCTGAAGATGATTGGTTGAAACAGGAAGTGCTGAAATCTGGATCCCTTTGATGAACCTGGGGCCTTTTCTTCAATTGGAATGCTCAACTCCTGAGTCCTTTTTCCTCAAACCTCTCTGTGCTCCTTTTTTTTTAAAAGGTCAAAGGTAATCTAGGAGAGGGAAAGTGGAGAAAAATGCACTTGTATGAAATGAGACTGTCCTCCACCTAAATTACATTTTTACAGGGTGGAATCTCAAATAAAGTGATAAAAAAACGAATGTAGTTAGTGTGCAAGACATTTTATAAGATAAAATAATAAGTAGCGATATATATTTTTTCTTACGTGCATGGTTTTTTCTTCCTCCGACAGTAAAACCACTCTTAGAGAGAAAAAAGGTTCCTTTATAGATCTGAAAAGGGTTCTATCGCTTGCTTCATATATAGAACCCTTTTATAGAGTTCTCTGATTAGAACCATAGGCGGTTCTCTTCACTGAACCCAAATGATTGCATATGGAACCCTGCCTGGTGCCATTTATGATTGATTAATAGTCATATTTTTATTTACAAAGAATATCATTTAACAAACTGTAGTAACCTGGTATATTTATGTTTACCAATAGATGGCAAGTATTGACTCAAGACGGGGGTTTGCTTCCGCTATCCGTAGCTATTTCCTAGGTCTGCCTATTTAACTAGGATTAAGAAAAGCTTCAGGTAGTTTAAGCCAGGTGCATAAGATAATGTAAAATCTAAGTTACAATTAAATACTAAACCGTATGTAAGTCTCATGAGGTCGTATTATAAGAAAGCCTTTAAGGATACTACATATTTGGCGATGAGGATAACTATGGAGGGAATTGATCACTGTGATTGGAGTTTGCTGATGTTCAAGTGGATATTCAAGGACAAAGAAAAAATCTGCCTCTCTTAGTAGTGGGAAGGTACTGGCCCAGCTTACTAGGAAGAGGGTGGTTGGAGGAAATAAATTGAACTGGGATGAATCAAACTGTCACCACAGAGACATTGACACTACAGCAGGTGCTTTCAAAGCATGAGTGTGGTTTCAAATGCAAGAGCTAGGGACATTAAAAGGGGTCCAAGCTACCATTCATGTTGCTGTGATGCTACTCCCAAGATTCTATAGCCAAAGATCAGTTCCATATGCCATGAAGCCTAAAGTGGATGTGGAAATTGAAGACTCTTAGCAGAGGATATAATTGTACCTGTCAAGTTTTCTGAGTGGGCAGCACCAGTTGTTCCCATACTAAAACCAGATGGTTCATCAGTTATGCGGTGACTATAAGCTGACTGTAAATAGAGTTTCCTCTTCTGGGGAGGTACCCAATACCCAAGTGGAGATTTGCTTTCAACGTTAACCGCGAGAGGGCAACAGTTTACAAAAACTGGACATGAGTCACGCAATATCAGCAAGTGCTAATGGATAAAGCTTCACAGAAGTACCTGACCATAAACACCCACAGAGGATGTTTACCTATAAACGCTTTACCTTTCGGGGGTGTCTTCTGCACCAGCTATCTTCCAAAGAACTATGGAGGGAATTCTGCAGGGGATACCAAGGTTAGCAGTTTACCTCGATGACATTCTTGTCACGGGAGTCACGAAGGAGGAACATCTCAGAAACTTAGGTGAAGTTTGATGGAGGATGGAGGAGTCGCCGGTCTCCGGCTGAAGAGGAGCAAGTGTACACTGTTAGCTGATGAATGTGCAGTACCTGGGTCACAAGGTGGATTGCCAAGGGGTACACACTGTCAAAGCTAAAGTGAGGGCTGTTGTGGAAGCTTCCAGCTCGACAAATTACAGAGCTGAAAGCCTATCTAGGCTTACGTGAATATTTATAATCGCTTTCCTCCCGAACCTCTCTTACCCTCTTAAGCTCCTCTACATCAACTGCTAAGGAAGGATGTGGTCCTGGAAATGGTCAGAAAGACAGGAAGAAGCTTTTACAAAGTCAAGGTGTTACTCCAATCAGCTGAAGTGCTAGTGCACTACTCAGCAGACAGAGATCTTATCTTATCGTGTGATGCCTCAGCGGTATGGTGTGGGGCGCGTGCTATCCCACCGGATGGAGAATGGTGCGAGAAACCTATCGGGTTCATGTCAAGAACGTTGTCGCCAGCGGAGAAAAAGTACTCTCAGCTGGAACAAGGAAAGGACTGGCTTTCATATTCGGAATACAGAGATTCCACAAGTACTTGTACGGGAGAACATTCACTATTGTGAGGATCATAAACCTCTGATCTCGCTGTCCATGAACAAAAGCCAGTACACCAATGGTCTCTCCAAGAGTTCAACGTTGGAATGTTGGCTCAGGGCCTACGAGTACAGAATCATTTACAAACCAGGTAGATTCCATGGGGAATGCTGATGCTCTGAGTAGCTGCCTGCCGTGTTCCAGAAATCATCAGTCAGGAAGAAGAAAATGACCAGGTTTTGATGATCGACGTGTTGGATGATGCACCAGTGACACCAGCACAAATCAGGCAATGACTTCAAAGGATGTGACGTTATCACAAGTGCATGGAATTTATTCCTGAAAGGATGGCCTACAGTGACAGAGCCTCAGATCATGCCTTACTACACTCGCCGCTTGGCATTGAGTGTTCGAGATGGAATGTGTTTCTGTGGGGTTCAAGAGTAGTTATCCCACCACAAGGGCGGGGGTTGCTACTGAAGTTGTTGCATCAGTCGCATCCAGGTATGTCGAGAATGAAAGGCCTAGCGAGGTCATATGTTCTGGTGGCCAAAGATGGACCACGATGTGGAAAATGAGGTTAAGCCGTGTGAAGATTGTCAGAGTAACAGGGAAGTCACCACCCCACCGCGCCATTACATCCATGGGAATGGCCAGAAAACACATGGACACGACTACATGTGGACTACGCTGGACCTTTCCTAGGAAAAATGTTCCTTGTGCTGATTGATTCTCAGTCAAAGTGGATGGATGTTTACCCCATGAACACGTCAACATCGTACGCTACGATTGAGAAGTTTGAGACAAAGCTTCAGGTGTTATGGGATTGCCTCAAATGTTTGGTTAGTGACAATGCCTACT
Organism: Salvelinus sp. IW2-2015; assembly: GCF_002910315.2. Taxonomy (NCBI): domain Eukaryota; kingdom Metazoa; phylum Chordata; class Actinopteri; order Salmoniformes; family Salmonidae; genus Salvelinus; species Salvelinus sp. IW2-2015. Next base: position 70,369 of record NW_019944588.1, on the reverse strand, counting down.
TGTTTTACAAGCACTGAATTCACAAGTTTCATGAAACAAAATGGAATTTCAGCATGTAACGTCGGGCCCCTTTTCACCCATCTTCAAACGGATTAGCAGAAACGTGCGGTTCAGACCTTGAAGGAGGGGATGAGGAAGATGCAAGGGCCCAGCATTGAAACAAAGGTGTCAAGATTCTTGTTTAGCTACAGGATTACTCCTCAAGCTTACGACTGGGTTGTCACCTGCAGAAATGTTTGATGTCAAGGAGGTTAAGGTCAACTTGGATCTCATGCAGACCAGACCTGAAAATGAAAATACAACAAAAGCAATGGAATCAAAAAATGGAATCATGATACCCGAGCCAAACTCAGAAGTTTCTCAACTGGAGATGATGTGCTATACAAGAAACTATGGGTTTGTCCTAAATGGATTCCAGCTACCATTGAGGATTGCTCAGGACAGTATCTTATACTGTGATCATCGGAAGTGGACAAAGACTAAGGAGACACGTGGATCAGATCCGAGCTCGAATTCCAGTTCCATCCGGAGATCTGGATCAATTCTTAAACGAGCAGGACAGGACATTGGAACGTTCCCCAGAGTTTGCAGTTGGACAAACCACCTGAGACCAACACATGCTCAACTTCCTGAGACACCAGTCCGGAGAACGACCTCCTCCTGTGAAGTCTCCACAAAAGGAACTTTGTTTCACCATCAATGTTAAAGGTTTTCTTCCAGGGGTGAAGGAGAGGGACCAAAGGTGCAGCGCGGTTAGTGTTCAACATGTTTAATGACGAACAAGTGAACACTACAAACAACAAAAAAACAACAAACCGTGAAAACCGATACAGCCCTATCTGGTGCAGAACACAAACACAGAGACAAGGTAACAACCACCCACAACGAACACAGTTGAAACAACCTACCTAAATATGACTCTTAATTAGAGGAACGCCAAACACCTGCCTCTAATTAAGAGCCATACCAGGCAACCCTAAACCAACTAGAAACACACAACATAGAATGCCCACCCAAAACTCACGCCCTGACCATCACACACATACAAAAACAACAGAAAACAGGTCAGGAACGTGACAATCAAGGGGTGAAGATCTGGTGGCACCAGCTACGCCACCTCTGAGACGCTCTATTAGAGAGAGACGTCCGCCAGGACTTTTTCAGATCCTAAAGGAGATACATTTTTGAAAAAATGTAAATAAGATATAGCATAGCCTCAGAAAGGAATTAAATTGGGTTATTAGCTTTAAAGGGGGGAATGTAGTAACCTGGTATATTTATGGTTTACCAATAGATGGCAGTATTGACTCAAGACGGGGGTTTGCTTCCGCTATCCGTAGCTATTTCTAGGTCTGCCTATTTAACTAGGATTAAGAAAGCTTCAGTAGTTTAAGCCAGGTGCATAAGATAATGTAATCTAAGTTACAATTAAATACTTAAACCGTATGTAAAGTCTCATGAGTCGATAATTATAGAAGCCTTTAAGGATACTACACAAACCAATATAATAATGGCTAAAGAATACCGTATAGTTTTTAGAAGTTGTCATTATATGTAAACAGAGTTTGGAAATGTTGCACTGGAGGCCAGGGAGGCGTCTCTTTGTTTCAATGATGGCCCACGGTCAACTCTGCTGACTTCTTTACAAAACACTAAAGTACAGCTTTTTCCATTTTAGTTACAGTGAACACCCAAAAAGTGTGTTCTGCTCCGTTCTCAACCCCTCCTAACAGTATCCTCACACATACAGTTGAGACAAGTACAGGTTCAAGCTCCATTGAAGCGCCCCTGGAATGGAGAGCATGTTATAGTAAGGGCCTTGCTCAAGAGCCTAACGGGTAAGGGGAATGTTATGAGGAATGTGAACTCAGCAGCCATTCAGTTGTCAGATCAATTCCACCGTTTTTTTTTTTTTTTTTTTTTTTCAGCCACCCGGCCCGGGATTCGAAACCCGACACTTTTCAGCCCACAGGTCAACTACCGCCATACAGTATGGGTTGTTGCCTGACTGGTTCCAGAGGAGAGAGAAAAAAAAACAAAGCAAAAAGTTAATCTTAGAAATAAACATGAGTTAATCTGCCATAATGAAGACAAAATGCTATGGCAGACATAATAATCATATGATTAATAATCATTATCATTATGACAGTATGGTTACTGGACAGATTGAGCAAAACATATAAGTGTTTTTAAAAGCAGAGGTGGAAAGTATTTAAGTAAAAAATACTTTAAAGTACTACTTAAGTAGTTTTGGGGGTATCTGTATCGATATATATTTTCGACAACTTTTACTTCCACTAACATTCCTGAAGAAAATAATGTACTTTTTACTCCATACACTTTTCCTTGACACCCAAAGTACTTGTTACATTTTGAATGCTTAGCGAACAGGAAAAATAGAAAATTCATGCACTTATCAAGAGAACGTCCTGGTCATCCATACTGCCTCTTATCTACCCAACTCACAAAACACATGCTTCGTTTGTAATGTCTGAGTGTTGGAGTGTGCCCCTGGCTCTATCAGTACATTTTTTTTTGGTTTGCCTAATTTTTTTTATTTTTATACTTAAGTATATTTAATAACCAAATCCTTTTAGACTTTTACTTAGGTAGCAATTTTAATTGAGTAATTTTCTATTAAGGTATCTTAACTTTTACTCAACTTTGACAATTTGGTACTTGTCACGCCCTGACCCTATTTTGGTTAGGTCAGGGTGTGACTAGGGTGGGGTATGCTAGTTTTGTATTGTCTAGGTTTTTGTAAGTCTAGGGTATGTAGGTCTAGGTGATGTGTAGGTTTATGGTGGCCTGAAATGGTTCGCAATCAGAGGCAGCTGTTTATCGTTGTCTCTGATTGGGGAACATATTTTAGGTAGCCATTTTCCCTTTTGTGTTCGTGGGTTCTTGTCTATGTGTAGTTGCCTGTTCAGCACTCATTTTGTATAGCTTCACGGTTCGTTATTTTTGTTCAGTGTTCATTCTTATAATAAGAAGAATGTATGCATACTACGCTGTGCCTTGGTCTCCACCTTTGACGGCCGTGACAGTACTTTATCCACACTGGTAAAAAGTAATGTAATGTATTAACTAGGCTATTAAATCACCAATACTATTATACATAATTTATTATACATAATTTATACATACCTCCTCAGTCAGCAGCAGTCTTCTAATGCGTTCATGAAACATAGTTCCCAAGCTGACTCTACCCTGAAATACTGAAGAAGAAAGTAGCAATTAGATAATTGCCAATGTCAGGCTCTTTAGCAAATCCTATCATTAAAATTAAAATTAAAAATTTTGAAAGAGTGGTCTGGCTATCTTGTAAAGTGCGCGAATTAAAGTAGCCTAACTTTTTCTGTTTATCTAGCAAAAGTTATCTAGCTAGCAACTGACAAACATGCTCACATTTTATGTTATAATGTTATTCATCTAGCCTGTAGTTTATCATATGACTTTAGCGTATATACAGAATTTGCATTAAATAAACACTTTGGTTACCTTAATACGTTGAAAAAATAGAGCTTATTGATAAGCTACATGCAAGTTGTTCAACCACCGTACTCTTGCTCATCATGCTGGAAGGCAGTTGGTTTGAATCGGAATGGCAGTTACATTTTGAATCGGAATGGCAGTTTACATTTTGAATCGGAATGGCAGTTACATTTGAATCGGAATGGCAGTTGGTTTTTGAATCGGAATGGCAAGTTGGTTTTTTGAATCGGAATGGCAGGTTTTTCTTTGAATCGGAATGGCAGTTACATTTTGAATTGACCGAAAGTTCTGCAGTGCCTTCGGAAAGTATTCAGACCTCTTGACTTTTCCACATTTTGTTATGTTACAACCTTATTCTAAAATAGATTAAAATAAAACAATTTCCTCAGCAATCTACAAACAAATACCCCATAATGACAAAGTGAAAACAAGGTTTTTAGACAGTTTTGCAATTTATTAAAATAAAATAAAACCCCATTATTTACATAAGTATTCAGAACCTTGCTATGAGACTCAAAATTGAGCTCAAGTGCATCCTGTGTCCATTGATCATTTATTATCCTTTATTAACTAGGCAAGTCATTAAGAACAAGAACTGCCTTGTTCAGGGGCAGAACGACAGATGTTTACCTTGGCAGCTCAGGGATTCAATCCAGCAACCTTTCGGTTACAGGCCCAACGGTCTAGCCACTAGGCTACCTGCTGCCCCATCCTTGATTGTTTCTACAACTTGATTGGAGTCCACCTGTGGTAAATTCAATTGATTGGACATGATTTGGAAAGCCACTCACCTGTCTATATAAGATCCCGCAGTTGACAGTGCATGTCAGAGCAAAAACCAAGCCATGAGGTCGAAGGAATTGTCTGTAGAGCTCCGAGACAGGATTTTGTCGAAGCACATATCTGGGGAAGGGTAGCAAAAATTGTCTTAAGCATTTGAAGGTCCCCAAGAACACAGCGAACCTACATCATTCTTAAATGGAATACGTTTAGACCACCAAGACTCTTCCTAGAGCTGGCCACTTCGGCCAAACTGAGCAATCAGGGGGGAAGGGCTTGGTCAGGATGTGACCAATGACCGATGGTCACTCTGACAGAGCTCTAGAGTTCCTCTGTGGAGATGAAGAACCTTCCAGAAGGACCATATTTAGGTAGCCATTTTCCCTTTTGTGTTCGTGGGTTCTTGTCTATGTGTAGTTGCCTGTTCAGCACTCATTTTGTATAGCTTCACGGTTCGTTATTTTTGTTCAGTGTTCATTCTTATAATAAAGAAGAATGTATGCATACTACGCTGTGCCTTGGTCTCCACCTTTTGACGGCCGTGACAGTACTTTATCCACCACTGGTAAAAAGTAATGTAATGATTAACTAGGCTATTAAATCACCAAGACTTATTATACATAATTTATTATACATAATTTATACATACCTCCTCAGTCAGCAGCAGTCTTCTAATGGCTTCATGAAACATAGTTCCCACAGCTGACTCTACCCTGAAATACTGAAGAAGAAAGTAGCAATTAGATAATTGCCAATGTCAGGCTCTTTAGCAAATCCTATCATTAAAATTAAAATTAAAATTTTGAAAGAGTTGTCTAGCTATCTTGTAAAGTGGCGAATTAAAGTAGCCTAACTTTTTCTGTTTATCTAGYAAAGTTATCTAGCTAGCTAACTGACAAACATGCTCACATTTTATGTTATAATGTTTATTCATCTAGCCTGTAGTTTATCATATGACTTTAGCGTCATATACAGWAYTTGCATTAAAYAAWCAACTTTGGTTACCTTAATACGTTGAAAAAYAAGAGCTTATTGATAAGCTACATGCAAGTTGGTTCAACCACCGTACTCTTGCATCATCATGCTGGAATGGCAGTTGGTTTTTGAATCGGAATGGCAGTTACATTTTGAATCGGAATGGCAGTTACATTTTGAATCGGAATGGCAGTTACATTTTGAATCGGAATGGCAGTTGGTTTTTGAATCGGAATGGCAGTTGGTTTTTGAATCGGAATGGCAGTTGGTTTTTGAATCGGAATGGCAGTTACATTTTGAATTGACCGAAAGGTTCTGCAGTGCCTTCGGAAAGTATTCAGACCTCTTGACTTTTTCCACATTTTGTTATGTTACAACCTTATTCTAAAATAGATTAAATAAAACAATTTCCTCAGCAATCTACAAACAAATACCCCATAATGACAAAGTGAAAACAGGTTTTTAGACAGTTTTGCAATTTATTAAAATAAAAATAAAACCCCATTATTTACATAAGTATTCAGAMCCTTTGCTATKAGACTCAAAATTGAGCTCARGTGCATCCTGTGTCCATTGATCATTTATTTATCCTTTATTTAACTAGGCAAGTCAGTTAAGAACAAGAACTGCCTTGTTCAGGGGCAGAACGACAGATTCTGAATACTTCCGAATGCACTGCAGAACCTTTCGGTCAATTCAAAATGTAACTGCCATTCCGATTCAAAAACCATACAATGCCATTCCAGCATTGGATGATGCAAGAGTAACGGTGGTTGAACCAACTTGCATGTAGCTTATCAAATAGCTCTTGTTTTTTTCAACGTATTAAGGTAACCAAAGTTGTTTTTTAATGCAATACTGTATATGACGCTAAAGTCATATGATAAACTACAGGCTAGATGAATAAACATTATAACATAAAATGTGAGCATGTTTGTCAGTTAGCTAGCTAGATAACTTTTCTAGATAAACAGAAAAAGTTAGGCTACTTTAATTTCGCCACTTTACAAGATAGCCAGACAACTCTTTCAAAATTTTAATTTTAATTTTAATGATAGGATTTGCTAAAGAGCCTGACATTGGCAATTATCTAATTGCTACTTTCTTCTTCAGTATTTCAGGGTAGAGTCAGCTGTGGGAACTATTTTCATGAAGCCATTAGAAGACTGCTGCTGACTGAGGAGGTATGTATAAATTATGTATAATAAATTATGTATAATAAGTCTTGGTGATTTAATAGCCTAGTTAATCATTACATTACTTTTTACCAGTGGTGGATAAAGTACTGTCACGGCCGTCAAAAGGTGGAGACCAAGGCACAGCGTAGTATGCATATCTTCTTTATTATAAGAATGAACACTGAACAAAATAACGAACCGTGAAGCTATACAAAATGAGTGCTGAACGGCAACTACACATAGAGCAAGAACCCACGCACAAAAGGGAAAATGGCTACCTAAATATGTTCCCCAATCAGAGACAACGATAAACAGCTGCCTCTGATTGCGAACCATTTCAGGCCACCATAAACCTACCATCACCTAGACCTACATACCCTAGACTTACAAAACCCTAGACAATACAAAACTAGCATACCCACCCTAGTCACACCCTGACCTAAACCAAAATGGGTCAGGGCTGATAGTCAAGTAATACCTTAAGATTCTAATAAAGCGAGTTAGGATACAACACCACAGGACACTCATCAGACTTACAAACGAAGCATGTGTTTGGTGAGTTGGGTAGATAAGAGGCAGTATGGATGACCAGGGACGTTCTCTTGATAAGTGCAATTGAATTTTTCTATTTTTCCTGTTCGCTGGAGCATTCAAAATGTAAACAAAGTTACTTTTGGGTGTCAAGGAAATGTATGGAGTAAAAAGTACAATTATCTTTCTTCCAGGAATGTAGTGAGAAGTAAAAGTTGTCGAAAATATACATCGATACAGATCCCCCCAAAACTACTTAAGTAGTACTTTAAAGTATTTTTTACTTAAATACTTTCCACCTCTGCTTTTAAAACTACAAAATCTATATATGTTTTGCTCAATCTGGTCAGTAACCATACTGTCATAATGATAATGAAAATTTGATTAATTAAATAATGATTATTATGTCTGCATAGCATTTTTTGTCTTCATTATGGCAGATTAACTCATGTTTATTTCTAAGATTAACTTTTTGCTTGTTTTTTTTTCTCTTCTCCTCTGGAACCAGTCAGGCAACAACCCATACTGTATGGGGTAGTTTGGACCTGTGGCTGAAAAGTGTCGGTTCGAATCCCGGGCCGGGTGCTGAAAAAAAAAAAAAAAAAAAAAACGGTGGAATTGATCTGACAACTGAATGGCTGCTGAGTTCACATTCCTCATAACATTCCCCTTACCGTTAGGCTCTTGAGCAAGGCCCTTACTATACACATGCTCTCCATCCAGGGGCCTTCATGGAGCTTGAAACCTGTACTTGTCTCAACTGTATGTGTGAGGGATACTGTTAGGAGGGGTTGAGAACGGAGCAGAACACACTTTTTGGGTGTTCACTGTACTAAAAATGGAAAAAGCTGTACTTTAGTGTTTGTAAAGAAGTCAGCCAGAGTTGACGTGGGCCATCATTGAAACAAAGAGACGCCTCCCTGGCCTCCAGTGCACACTTTCCAAACTCTGTTTACATATAATGACAACTTCTAAAAACTATACCGGTATTTTTAGTCCATTATTTAATTGGTTTTGTTTAAATTATATTCTTTGTAAAAAAAATATGACTATTTCAGTCAATCTATAAATGGCAACCAGGCCAGGGTTCCATATGCAATCATTTGGGTTCAGTGGAAGAGAAAGAACAGGCTATGGTTCTAATCAGAGAAACCAATAAAAGGGGTTCTATATATGAAGCAAGCGATAGAACCCTTTTTCAGATCTATAAAGGAACCTTTTTTTCTCTCTAAGAGTGTGTTTTTCTGTCGGAGGAGAAAACCATGCACGTAAGAACAAAATATAATATCCTACTTATCATTCTAGTCTATAAAATGTCTTGCACAAACTAACTACATTTTTTTTTTTTTTTTATCACTTTCTTTTTGAGATTCACCCTGTAAATGTATTTGCCTGATGGAGGTGCTAGTGGAGGACAGTCTCAATTTCATAACAAGTGGCATTTTCATGCCACTTTCCCTCTCTAGTTCTTTGACCTTTTAAACAAAAAAGGAGGCACAGAGAGGTTTTGAGGAAAAGGACTCAGGAGTTGAACATTCCAATTGAGAAAAGGCCGCCAGGTGTCATCAAGGATCCAGATGATTCAGCACTTCTGTTTTTCCCAAACAATCATTTCAGGGTCTGTTTTGACTTAAGCCTGAATCACTTTCCTTAGCGTAAGACCGTGAGAGGGCAAACCATAGTCCAGAGGGCTTAAGTCATGGTTGCGGTCAAATCAACCACTGCCCAAAACACTCTGAAGCACACAATCAGCAA
>NW_019944588.1:57937-60656 GCF_002910315.2 Salvelinus sp. IW2-2015 | reverse complement strand
GTCCTTCTGGAAGGTTCTTCCATCCCACAGAGAACTCTAGAGCTCTGTCAGAGGACCCATCGGGTCATTGGTCACATCCCTGACCAAGGCCCTTCCCCCTGATTGCTCAGTTTGGCCGAGTGGCCAGCTCTTGGAAGAGTCTTGGTGGTTCTAAACGTATTCCATTTAAGAATGATGTAGGTCGCTGTGTTCTTGGGGACCTTCAATGCTTAAGACAATTTTTGCTACCCTTCCCCAGATATGTGCTTCGACAAATCTGTCTCCGGAGCTCTTACAGACAAATCCTTCGACCTCATGGCTTGGTTTTTGCTCTGACATGCACTGTCAACTGCGGGATCTTATATAGACAGGTGAGTGGCTTTCAAATCATGTCAATCAATTGAATTTACCACAGTGGACTCCAATCAAGTTGTAGAAACATCAAGGATGGGCACAGGTAGCCTAGTGGCTAGACCGTTGGGCCTGTAACCGAAAGGTTGCTGGATTGATCCCTGAGCTGACAAGGTATAAACCAGACCTCTTGACTTTTTCCACATTTTGTTACATTACAGCCTTATTTTAAAATAGATTAAATAAAACTATTTCCTCAGCAATCTACAAACAAATACCCCATAATGACAAAGTGAAAACAGGTTTTTAGACAGTTTTGCAATTTATTAAAATAAAAATAAAACCCCATTATTTACATAAGTATTCAGACCCTTTGCTATTAGACTCAAAATTGAGCTCAGGTGCATCCTGTGTCCATTGATCATTTATTTATCCTTTATTTAACTAGGCAAGTCAGTTAAGAACAAGAACTGCCTTGTTCAGGGGCAGAACGACAGATTTTTACCTTGTCAGCTCAGGGATTCAATCCAGCAACCTTTCGGTTACAGGCCCAACGGTCTAGCCACTAGGCTACCTGCCGCCCCATCCTTGATGTTTCTACAACTTGATTGGAGTCCATCTGTGGTAAATTCAATTGATTGGACTTGATTTAGAAAGGCACACACCTGTCTATATAAGGTCCTACAGTTGACAGTGCATGTCAGAGCAAAAACCAAGCCCTGAGGTCGAAGGAATTGTCTGTAGATCTCCGAGACAGGATTGTGTCGAAGCACAGATCTGGGGATGGGTAGCAAAAAATGTCTTAAGCATTGAAGGACCCCAAGAACACAGTGGCCTTCATCATTCTTAAATGGAATACGTTTGGAACCACCAAGACTCTTCCTAGAGCTGGCCGCCCAGCCAAACTGAGCAATCGGGGGAGAAGGGCCTTGGTCAGGGAGTTGAACAAGAACCCGATGGTCACTCTGACAGAGCTCCAGAGTTCCTCTGTGGAGATGGAAGAACCTTCCAGAAGGACAACCATCTCTGCAGCACTCCACCAATCAGGCCCTTATGGTAGAGTGGCCAGATGGAAGCCACTCCTCAGTAAAAGGCACACGACAGCCTGCTTGGAGTTTGCCAGAAGTCACCTAAAGACTCTCAGAAACAAGATTCTCTGGTCTGATGAACCAAGATTGAACTCTTTGCCCCGAATGCCAAGCGTCACGTCTGGAGGAAACATGGCATCATCCCTATAGTGAAGCATGGTGGTGGCAGCATCATGCAGTGGGGATGTTTTTCAGCTGTAGGGACTGGGAGACTAGTCAATATTGAGGAAAAGATGAACGGAGCAAAGTTCAGAGAGATCCTTGATGAAAACAGAACCTTTTTCACTAAAGGGTTCTTAAATTGTTTTAAATTATAATACATTTTGAATTCAGGCTCTAACACAACAAATGTGCAATAACATTAATACTCTATTTACATATGAAAGCAAAGCTCTACACCTTTGGCCTGGCCACCAAAGCATGAAATAACTTGGTCTCGTCTAGAGTGACTGCTATAGGCCTGTAGTTATATTAATCACCTGGTCTAGAGGGGCTGCTATAGGCCTGTAGTTATATTAATCACCTGGTCTAGAGTGGCTGCTATAGCCCTGTAGTTCCATTAATCACCTGGTCTAGAGTGGCTGCTATAGGGCCTGTAGTTCCATTATCACATGGTCTTAGAGTGGCTGCTATAGGCCTGTAGTTCATTAATCACCTGGTCTAGAGTGGCTGCTATAGGCCCTGTAGTTCCATTAATCACTCTGGTCTAGAGTGGCTGCTATAGCCTGTAGTTCCATTAATCACCTGGTCTAGAGTGGCTGCTATAGGCCCTGTAGTTCATTAATCACCTGGTCTAGAGTGGCTGCTATAGGCCTGTAGTTCATTAATCACCTGGTCTAGAGTGGCTGCTATAGGCCCGTAGTTATATTAATCACTGGTCTTAGAGTGGCTGCTATAGGCCCTGTAGTTACATTAATCACCTGGTCTAAGGTGGCTGCTATAGGCCTGTAGTTATTAATCACCTGTCTAGAGTGGCTGCTATAGGCCCTGTAGTTCTATTAATCACTGTCTAGAGTGGCTGCTATTAGGGCTGTAGTTCCATTAATCACCTGGTCTAGAGTGGCTGCTATAGCCTGTAGTTCCTATTAATCACCTGGTCTAGATGGCTGCTATAGGCCCTGTAGTTCCATTAATCACCTGGTCTAGAGTGGCTGCTATAGCCTGTAGTTCCATTAATCACCTGTCTAGAGTGGCTGCTATAGGCCCTGTAGTTCCATTAATCACCTGGTCTAGAGTGGCTGCTATAGGCCTGTAGTTTATTAATCACCTGGTCTAGAGTGGCTGCTATAGCCTGTAATAGT
>NW_019944588.1:52358-57912 GCF_002910315.2 Salvelinus sp. IW2-2015 | reverse complement strand
ATCCACTGTCTAGATGGCTGCTATAGGCCTGTATTATTAATCACCTGGTCTAGAGTGGCTGCTATAGCCTGTAGTTTCCATTAATCACCTGGTCTAGAGTGGCTGCTATAGGCCCTGTAGTTATATTAATCACCTGGTCTAGAGTGGCTGCTATAGGCCCTGTAGTTCCATTAATCACCTGGTCTAGAGTGGCTGCATATAGCCCTGTAGTTCCATTAATCACCTGGTCTAGAGTGGCTGCATAGGCCTGTAGTTCCATTAATCACCTGGTCTAGAGTGCTGCTATAGGCCTGTAGTTTATTAATCACCTGTCTAGAGTGGCTGCTATAGCCCTGTAGTTATATAATCACCTGTCTAGAGTGGCTGCTATAGGCTGTAGTTCCATTAATCACCTGGTCTAGAGTGGCTGCTATAGGCCTGTAGTTCCATTAATCACCTGGTTAGAGTGGCTGCTATAGCCCTGTAGTTCCATTAATCACCTGGTCTAGAGTGGCTGCTATAGGCCCTGTAGCATTAATCACCTGGTCTAGAGTGGCTGCTATAGGCCCTGTAGTTCCATTAATCACCTGGTCTAGAGTGGCTGCTATAGGCCCTGTATTCCATTAATCACCTGGTCTAGAGGGGCTGCTATAGGCCCTGTAGTTCCATTAATCACCTGGTCTAGAGTGGCTGCTATAGGCCCTGTAGTTCATTAATCACCTGGTCTAGAGTGGCTGCTATAGCCTGTAGTTCCATTAACACCTGGTCTAGAGGGGCTGCTATAGGCCTGTAGTTCCATTAATCACCTGGTCTAGAGTGGCTGCTTAGGCCTGTAGTTCCATTAATCACCTGGTCAGAGTGGGTGCTATAGGCTGTAGTTCCATTAATCACCTGGTCTAGAGTGGCTGCTATAGCCTGTAGTTCCATTAATCACTGGTCTAGAGTGGCTGCTAGCCTGTAGTTCCATTAATCACCTGGTCTGAGGGGCTGCTATAGGCCTGTAGTTCATAATCACCTGGTCTAGAGGGCTGCTATAGGCCTGTAGTTCCATTAATCACCTGTCTAGAGTGGCTGCTATAGGCCTGTAGTTCCATTAATCACCTGGTCTAGAGGGGCTGCTATAGGCCTGTAGTTCCATTAATCACCTGGTCTAGAGTGGCTGCTATAGGCCTGTAGTTCCATTAATCACCTGTCTAGAGTGGCTGCTATAGCCCTGTAGTTCCATTAATCACCTGGTCTAGAATGGCTGCTATAGGCCCTGTAGTTCATTTTCCATTAATCTCTGATTGCTGTACTTTGATGGAACACTATTTGCCTCTGTATCAGAACTGCATTGACTGTTTCCTGATAATAACAGTGATCATGAGCTTGGTTCATGTTTGGCAAAAATTCTGTTTATCTTTTTTAATCCACATGCCTGTTGCTCTGTGCACTGACAGAATCACTTGTAAAACGTGTATATAATATTGCCTTTTGACTCTGTGTTTATGGGTGAAACATTGAGTGGATGTAGACAAGGTCATGTGGAGCCACTTTCACACCAGGTGATAAAATTAAAGCTATTGTTTTCAAAACAGTCCAATAATACCAATAATCACAGTACTTTCAAATTATACACTGCTCCAATAGGGAACACTAAAATAACACATCCAGTCTGAATGAATGAAATATTCTTATTAAATACTTTTTTCTTACATAGTTGAATGTGCTGACATCAAAATCACACAAAAATTATCAATGAAATCAAATTTATCAACCCATGGAGTCTGGATTTGAGTCACACTCAAAATTAAAGTGGAAAACCACACTACAGGCTGACCAACTTTGATGTAATGTCTTAAACAAGTCAAAATGAGGCTCAGTAGTGTGTGTGTCCTTCCACGTGCCTGTATGACCTCCTACAACGCCTGGGCATGCTCCGAATGAGGTGGCGGATGTCTCCTGGGATCTCCTCCCAGACCTGGACTAAAGCATCCGCCAACTCCTGACAGTCTGTGGTGCAACGTGGCGTTGGTGGATGGAGCGAGAACATGATGTCCAGATGTGCTCAATTGATTCAGGTCTGGGACGGCGGCCATCCATTTAGCATCAATGCCTTCCTTGCAGGAACTGCTGACACACTCAGCACATGAGGTCTAGCATTGTCTTGCATTAGAGAACCCAGGGCCAACCGCACCAGCATATGGTCACCACAAGGGTCTTAGGATCTCATCTCGGTACCTAATGGCAGTCAGGCTACCTCTGGCGAGCCCATGGAGGGCTGTGCGGGCCCACAAAGAAATGCCACCCCACACCATGACTGACCCACCGCCCAAACCGGTCATGCTGGAGGATGTTGCAGGCAGCAGAACGTTCTCCAGGCGTCTCAGATCTGCGTCTGTCACATGTGCTCAGTGTAACTGCTTCATCTGTGACAGGTCACAGTGGCATTTGCAGGGCTTGCATGAACCCTCACGTTGCTGTACAAACACGCCGTCTGCCTGATCTGGAGTGAGTGCACAGTGTCTGTGTTTGCAGGGCTCTGGCAGTGCTCCTCCTTGCACAAAGGCGGAGGTAGCGGTCCTGCTGCGGGTTGTTGCCCTCTACGGCCTCCTCCAGTCTCCTGATGTACTAGCCTGTCTCCTGGTAGCCCTCCATGCTCTGGACACTACGCTGACAGACACAGCAAACCTTTCCATTGATGTGCCATCCTGGATGAGCTGCACTACCTGAGCCATTTGTGTGGTTGTAGACTCCGTCTCAAGCTACCACTAGAGTGAAAGCACCGCAGCATTCAAAATGACCAAAACATCAGCCAGGAAGCATAGGAACTGAGAAGTGGTCTGTGGTCACCACCTGCAGAATCACTCCTTTATTGGCGTGTCTTGCTAATTGCCTTAATTTCCATCTGTTGTCTATTCCATTTGCACAACAGCATGTGAAATTTATTGTCAATCAGTGTTGCTTCCTAAGTGGACAGTTTGATTTCACAGAAGTGTGATTGACTTGGAGTTACATTGTGTTGTTTAAGTGTTCCCTTTATTTTTTTGAGCAGTGTATAATATAATTTAAAAAAAAAAATGTTTGTGGGAACTACAGTCAACGGAATGGTGATAAATGTTTAAAGTTTGGAATTCCCCTTTACTATCTCAGTCTGGGGTTGGTGGAGGTGTTGTGGTAAAGTTCAGAATTTATATGAATTTGCATGACTTGAGACTGATGTTTTTGTTTACTGTATTTTATACTTTTTGTTGTTGTTGTCTTTGGCTCTAAATGCACGGTCAAGAGCGCTTGCAGAGAATGAGAGAGATATTTGGAGAGGATTTAATGTGGACCCGATGAGCAATGAGGAGGTGGCTGCAAAACGGGCCAAACCGGTGTGATTTGGTTTCAGAGCCCCCTTACTTTGCCGAGAGTGAGAGTTCTCACTGCCCTTGATGGAAGACCGAGTCTTGGAGAGGGACCAGAGCTACTTAGCTTTGGAGAGACCAGAAGGAGACTACTTGGAGAGGACCAGCAGCTACTTGGAGAAGGACCAGAGCATACTTGGAGAGGACCAAAGCTACTTGGAGAGGGACCAGAGCTACTTGGAGAGGGACCAGAGCTACTTGGAGGAGGGACCAGAGCTACTTGGAGAGGGAACCAGAGCTACTTGGCAAGCCACAACTCACAGATTATGTGGATTTATCGTCAAGGCAACCTAGATCCCATGGACACCTCAACCCCCGATGGAGTCACCTCGCAGTGTTTGTCATTATACCCTGATGAAGACAGCTTGTCTGTCGAAACGTTGGACATAAATATCCTGGCATCTTGAGCTCCTAGAGTGTGCGGCTCTCCTTTATTAGTGTTCCACTCCGCTAGCCAGCACCTCGCTAAATAGGTGTGTGTCTCTTTCACCTCTAGATCACCCCCAATGGAACCGACTCCTGTCAGTAGTGTGCTCGAATCTTTTGAAAAACACTTTGGTTGATCTTTTTAATTTTGAATAGGTTTGTTATAGTCCTCCATATGAGGTATACCCCCCCCCCCCCCCCCCCCCCCCCGTGCAATTTGCAGTTCAAAAACAAGCAAATGTATAACCCTGCTTGTCATGCAGAATTTAAATTTGGGCTGCGACAAGATGCAAAAAGGTAGGGAGTTTGGGTCTAGAAACGACTGGAGGGATTTTAAACTAGCAAAATAATGGTTGGGATGTACAGTAAATTAACATCCTGCGCATCAGAGGTAACAAAAACAAACAACAAAGAGCCCTCAGAAAAAAAAAACGTTTTTTTGAACCTGAACCAAGGCACATTTAATGGCAGAAACCTTGTAGACGAGGCTAAAGAGGACACCCGGGTTAACACTCAAGACGAAGAAGAGAAAATATAGACACTRACGTTACAGTCTTCAGAACAGCCTTAGAAGGAGGCTAAACCTCACAGCCACGTGCTCGATCACGGCTTTGAGCAAGAAGTTGACTCTCAGGAGTTAAATKAACTTGCCATTTGGGGAGAGGCATTGTGGGAGGTTTTGAAAAGTAAGGTAGGACATTTTTTATTTTTTTTTATTTTTTTTTTACTTCACAGCACCGAAGAAGTTTGAATATGTGCTTCATATTCATCACATATGCAGGGGGCCTATATATATATTATCGTGTGTGGTTCTGCTGTAGCCTACATTGATTTATTTTATTTGAAAATTATATTCAGACATTGTGATATTTGTTCTACTGATACATTCAGTGTCTTTAAAATGTATATGAAACATGGGYCGTCTTGTAAACCCCACTATGTGTGCAAATGCCGGGTGTTCTACAGTGTCGTTTTTGCTATACATTGATGTCTAGAAAATWAGTCTATAAGAAATTCAGACTTGTTTAAATACCGCAGCTATACTGCTTACTGCAGTGACGCCTCTCATGCTCACTATGTGTTCCAGGACCCGGGCAAGACAATGGGCGGGACAAAAGTTGGAAGTCCATTTTGAACGGGGTCTGGTTGTAGGTGCCAGGAGCATCGGTTTGTGTCAAGAACTGCAACGCTGCTGTTGTTTTTTTTCTTCACGATAAACAGTTTCCTGTGTGAATCAAGAATGATCCTCCACCCAAAAGAGATCCAGCCAAATTGAACTGTGGGAAGCATTAGAGTCAACATGGGCCAGCAATCCCTGTGGAACGCTTTCAACACCTTGTAGAGTCCATGACCCGATGAATTGAGGCTGTTCTGAGGGCAAAATAGGGTGCAACTCAATATTAGAAAGGGGTTCCTAATGGTTTGTACAATCTGTGTATAGTGCACTACTTTTGGTCTGAATAAACTAGTCCACTGAATAGGGAGATATTTGGGATACAACCATTGTCTGGTGTCTGGACACCTCTGCTGTGTGCAATATCAACAATAACACACCGCTCCATCGCCCTCCAGCTACAGAGGACTCCGCAGGCTGTGTGTGTGTGTGTGTGTGTGTGTGTGTGTGTGTGTGTGTGTGTGTGTGTGTGTGTGTGTGTGTGTGTGTGTGTGCTTGGGTGTTGTGTGTGTGTGTGTGGGGGTGTGTGTGGTGTGTCTGTGTGTTGTGTATGTGTGGGCTGGTGGTATGTGTGTGTGTGTGTGGG
>NW_019944588.1:42496-50772 GCF_002910315.2 Salvelinus sp. IW2-2015 | reverse complement strand
TAGTCTAATGTACCTGTTATCCATATATAGTCTAATGTAGCCTGTTATCCATATATAGTCTAATGTAGCCTGTTATCCATATATAGTCTAATGTAGTCTGTGTCTCGTGTTAATACCACTCCTAAACACAACCCACACAAACAAACACACAAACATGCACATTAATAAACTGAACTAAACTAAACACATTAACACAGAATGTTTCTCAAAGTAGGAGTGCTGTTCTAGGATCAGTTTTGCCTTTTCGATCATAACTATATGGCCAGAGGGGAACCTGATCCTCGATCAACACTCTGAGACTCATTCTGAATACTGGCCCAGATCTAACAACCAAAACAGGTCAAAACATAACAAAAACAGCAATATGATACATTACACTCAAGACTTATGACTGAAAACAAATAACCAACGATATTTCAAGATATTGTCAAGAGTACTTACAGAGTGAAGTAGAGAGGTATTGTACAGAGTGAAGCAGAGAGGTATTGTACAGAGTGAAGTAGAGAGGTATTGTACAGAGTGAAGTAGAGAGGTATTGTACAGAGTGAAGTAGAGAGGTATTGTACAGAGTGAAGTAGAGGTGGACTCCCTGTACTTCAACTTGTACTTCACTCTGTAGTGCTGCATCTTGTCTCACTCTGTACTTCACCGACTCATGACTTTCACTCAGGCTTGTCACTTCACTACTTCACGTATATCTTACCACTCTGTATCTCCGAGTCCTTACTCACCGTGTGAGTTTTCTTGCTTCCTTAGGTTTTTACACATTATTTAGACAAGTAGGAGAAGCAAGACATGGTAGACAAAAGGATACATCTGGAGGAACCTGGCACATCCCTACGGTGAAGCATGTGTGGTGTGGGCAGGCATCATGCTGTGGGGATGTTTTCAGCGCAGGGCTGGAAGGACTAGTCAGGATCGAGGGAAAGATGAACGAGCAAGTACAGAAGGAGGGATTCCTTGATGAAACTTCCCGGAGCGTCAGGACCTCAGACTGGGGCGACGTTTACCTTCCAAACAGGACAATCACCCCTAAGCACACAGCCAAGACAATGGCAGGAGTGGCGTTTCGGGAACAGTGCTCTGAATGTCTTTGAGGCCAGTGCAGGAGCCCGGACTTGAACCCGAATCGATACATCTCTGGGGAGACGTGAAAATAGCTGTGCAGCAATGCTCCGATTCCCAGCACACTGACAAAATAGGGGGACAGAAGCTTGAGAGGACTCAATTTACATCATTTTAGAATAGCCTGTAACGGTAACATAATGATGGAAAAATATGTCAGATTGTCTGAATAACTTCGAATGTAACATGTAAAGTAATATGTAACATAATCTACTCAATTACTCATACCCCTGCACATCGACTAGGTACTGGATAACCCATCTGTGTAATGTAGCCAAGTTATTTACTTGGTACTCTTTTCCTGTATTATTAGTTATCATTGAGACTCAGTACTGGCACCTTAATGTGTATTATTTCAGCCAAGTTATTAACCTGGGTACTTCTGTATATTAGTTTTTATAATTTATTGACTCAGTACTGGATTACCTTCATGCTATTGTTTATATCTCTTCTTGCCCCGCGTCCCGTGTTTATAGCCAAGTTTATTTACATGGTTAACTTTTTCCTTTTGTCTAGTAGTTATTCATTGACTCCAGTACGGTACCTTTCCTCATCTTCCTGTGTATATATGCCAAGTTATCTACCTCGCGTAGCCTCCCCCCGCTCCTGTTATCATGTCTTATCCATCCTGACTCAGTACTGGTACCTTTTCCGTGTATATACGCCCCAAGTCTTCTAACCTTACCCTGGTACTCTCCTGTATATAACCTAGTTATCATTTGAACTCAGTACTGGTGTACCTTCTGTGTAGTGGTATGTCCAAGTTAATCCTTGGTACTTTGTGCCTGGTAATAGGGTGGTGTCATTGAGTCAGTGATGGGTACCGTTTTTCCTGTGTATGTAGTCTTCAGTTATTACCTGTACTGCCCTCGATAACACTATAGTCTTCATTGACTCGTACTCGGAACACTCTTAGCACATCTTAGAAAGGCCGCTTTGTAATGAGACAGAAGTGACCATGTGTATGTAGCAAGTCGTCTTAACTCATTTGTGTATTTATTATTACGTGTGACAAATGTTCTATTATTTCCTCTGTTTTAATTGCCCCCTGCCTTGTCTAGAAAAGGGCACTGTAAGGAAGGCATCTTCACTGTTAGCTGTTTACGAAGCATTGAACGAAATACAAGTTTTATTTTGAGTCAGCTGCAAGTCCTCCAGCCAACCAAGACACGCCTTACCAACCTCTCACCCTCTCCCCTCTAACTGCCTCCCCACTCTCCCCCACTCTGCTCTTCTTACACTACTCCCTCACCTACCCCCCCTCTCCTGAAATGTCTTCGCAGTGGCCAGAATGGTGTGGAGGCATAGGGCGGTGACTGATGGATCCCAGCCAGCCTCCCCAGAGGAGGAGTTCCCAGGCCCATTAGTTTTGTGACCCAATTAGGGGAGTGGTCACGGGCCTGGCTCCGTCAACATACACGCCGAAGAGGAAGCTCCACGTTGGTTAGTTAGAGGCCCGTTACCTTGGGCAAACGGCTACAGACTACCTTGTCACATCATCTGGGCTCTGTTATCTACTGCTCTGGCTCTGTCTGTTTCTGTTTCTCTCTGCTCTCTGTCTGCTCTGTTCTGCTACTGTTCTGCTCTGCTCTGCTCTGTTTCTGTTCTGTGTTTCTGCTCTGCTCTGCTCTGCGTCTGTTAATGCTCCTGCTCTGCTCTGCTCTGCTTGCTAATGCTCATTCTGTTATGTCTCTCTATGCCTCTGTTCTGTTATTCTTTCTGCCTATGCTCCTGCTCTGTTTATGCTCACCGCTATGCTCTTCTGTTATCGCTCTGCTATGCTCACGCTGCTACACTGTTATACTCTGTTATCTCTGCTACTGTTATGCTCTGCCTAATGCTCTGCTCTGTTATTGCTCTCCTATGCTCTGTTTTGTTATGCCTTCTGCTATGCTCTTGCTTCTTTATGATCCTGCTATCTCTGTTTCTGTTATGCTCTGCTATGCTCTGTTATGTTCCTTTTTCTGCTCTGCTCTTGCTATGTCTGCTCTGTTATGTCCTTTTCTGCTCTGCTCTGCTATGTCCGCTCTGTTAAGCTATGCTCTGCTCTGTATTGCTCTGCTCTGCTCTGTTTATGGCTTTGCTTTTGCGACAGCCTGATTTAGTACTGTGATTGACGCACGCGCCGCAGCAGCGTGTGTGTGTGTTGTGTGGTTGTCAGCTGCGAGAGCTTTTGGTGGGGTGAATTACCACAGATTTACTCCAAGGATGGGTGTTGTTCAGAACAGACTGAAGGTCCTCTCGTTTCACGCTTGGTTGTCGTTTGGAGACTTTTTTTGATAATACCTGGCTTGGGAACAGTTCGCTCAACCTGTATCTGCAACAGTCAAAGTAAGCACATATCCAAAAACATTGTTATGCAAAGACCCACGACACAACATACTGTACGTTGGGTGAAAGGTCTGGTGAGTGTACGGACGTGAAATGCTAGGATTTATCTTGGTTCATGAGAGAGAAGCATTGTGTGGAAACCAAACCAACGCGACCGTACAGCTGGTCATGGACCTAGGGAAACAGCTGGCTATAGGTTCGTGTGTCTTGAGATCTCAGTCATGGACATGGGGAAAACATTGTCTGGAGTCCCTGCTACAAACGCATGTAGCTAAGGATTTCTGCTTTAATTACTCACAGGTAACAACTCTCTGTTAACCTGGTCTGAGACCAACAGTAACAACTCTCCTGTTACACTCTGTCTGGAGCACCTAACAGTGTAAACACTCTCTGTTACAAGCTTCTCGTCCGGATACCCCAGGTAACAACTCTTGTTACAATCACTCGTCTGAGACCAAACAGTAACAACTCCGTGTTACATCTGTCGGGGACCAATACAGGAACAACTCTCTGTTTACACTTCCTGTCCTGAGACAACAGGTAACAACTCTCTGTTATACTCTGTCCTGGGGACCAACAGGTAACACTCTCTGTTACACTCTTGTCTGGAGACAACAGTCACAACTCTCTGCTTTACAACTCTGTCTGGCGGACCAACAGAGTGTAACAACTCTCCTGTTACACTCGCTGGTCTGGAGACCAACAGGTATACAAACATCTCTGTTTACAGGCTCTGTTCTGGGGACCAACAGGTAATCAACTCTCTGTTACACTCTGTCGAGAGACTACCACAGGTAAAACCGTCTCTGGTCTACCACTCTGTTTCTGGAGACCAACAGGTAACAACCTCTGTTTACACTCTGTCTGAGACCAACAAGTGTAACAACTCTCTTTACACTCTGTCATGGGGACGAACATGGTTTAGATACTCTCATGTTACACTCTGTCTGGGGACCAAACAGGTAACAACTCTCTGTTAACCCTTCTGTCTGAGACCAACGTAACACTCTCTGTTACAACTCTTGTTGGAGACGCAAACCAGGTAACAACTCTCTGTTACATAACACTCTGTCTGGAGACCAACAGGTAACACTCTCTGTTTCAGCTCTGTCTGAGACTACCAGGTAACAAACGTCTCTGTTACACACTCTGTCTGACGACCAACAGTAATTAAAAATCTGTAATCCTTTCGTCTGGAGAGACAACACGGTTAAACAACTCTCTGTTACACCCCTGTCTGGAGACCAAACAAGGTGATAGACAACTCTCTGTAAACTCTGTGCTTGGGGACCCACAGGGACTAACAAACTCTCTGTTAACTCTGTCTTGGGACCATAACAAGCTCAAACACTCTCTGTTACACTCTTCTGAGCACAAACAAGTAAACAACTCTCTGTTACACCCTGTCTGATGACCCAACAAGTAAAACAAGCTCTCTGTTACACTCTGTCTGGGGACCACAGGTCAACTACTCTCTTTTTACACTCTGTCTGAGACCAACAGCTCAGTAGACAACTTCTGTTACATCTCTATCTACTGGGACCTAGACAGGTTAACAACGCTCTCAGTGTTCCAAGCTCTGTCTGGGAACCAATAGGTTAACAACTCTCTGTTTACACACTGTCTAGGGGACCACAGGTACAACTCTCTGTTACACCTACTGTCTGGGACCAACAGAGTAAACAACTCTTCTGTTACACTCTGTCTGGAGACCAACAGGTAACAACTCTCTGTCTCACTCCTGTCTGGGACCAATAGGTTAACACACTCATCTGTTACACTCTGTCTGGGACCAACAGGTAACAACTCTTGTTACACTCTGTCTGGGACCAACAGGTAACAACTTCTCTGTTTACACTCTGGTCTGGGACCAACAGGTAACAACTCTCTGTACAACCTCTGTCTGGAAGACCAAAGGACAACTCTCTGTTACACTCTGTCTGGAGACCAACAGGTAACAACTCTCTGTTACACTCTGTCGAGACAACAGGTAACAACTCTCTGTTACACTCTGTCTGGGAACCCAACAGGTAAACAACTTCTCTGTTTACAGCTCTGGTCTGAGACCAACAGGTAACAACTCTCTGTTATACACTTCTTCTGGGGACAACAGGCTAATCAACTCTCTGTTAACATCACCTGTCTGGAGACCAACAGGTAACAACTCTCTGTTACACCCTGTCTGGGGACCAACAGGTAACAACTCTCTGTTACCTCTGTCTGGGGACTCAACAGGTAACAACTTCTCTGTTACACTCTGTCTGGGACCAACAGGTAACACTCTCTGTACACTCTGTCTGAAGACGCAACCAGGTAACAACTCCTGTTACACTCTGTGTCTTGAGTAGCTCAACGAGGGTTACACGTATTCTTTCTGTTACGACTCATGTCTGAGGAGACCCACAGGGTAACAAACTCTCTGTTACACTCTGTCTGGGTGACCAACAGGTAACAACTCCTCTTCTCTCTGTTAACATCTCTGTTGGGGGACCACAGGTAACAATCTCTGTTACACTTCTGTCTGAGACCAAAGGTAATCAATCTCTGTTCACTTCTGTCGAGACCAACACGGTTAACAACTCTTCTTACACTCTGTTCTGGGAGACAACCAGGTAACAACTCTCTTTTTCACTCGTCTGAGACTAACAGGTAACAACTCTCTGTAGTACATCTCTGTCTGAGAACGCCAACAGGGTAAAAACTTCTTTTTCATTCTGTCTGGAGACCATAACAGGGTAACACACGCTGTTACAACCTGTCTAGAGACCCAACAGGTAAACAATCTCTGTAAAATTCCTGTCTGGGAACCACCAGGTAGAAACTCTCCTGGTAACTCTGTCTGGGACGCAACAAGTAAAACAACTTCTGTTCCCCTGTTCTGAGACCAACAAGTAGCCACTCCTGTTGTACACCTGTCTGCAACCCAACAGTAAACAACTCTCTGTTACAGGCTCTGGTCTGGGGACGCACAGGTAACAACTCTCTGTTCACACTCTGTTGAGAAGATACAGGTACAACCTGTGTACACTCTGTCCGGGACCTATAACAGGGTAAATTAACATCTCTGTTACGGCATCGTGTCCTGGGACCAATAGGACTAACAACCTTTGTGACACCCTCTCTGTCTGGGGACCCAACAGTAACAACTCTCATGTTTACACTCTGCGTCTGGGACAGGACACCAGGTAACAACTCTCTGTTACACTCTGTCTGGAGACCAACAGGTAACAACTCTCTGTTAACTTCTGTGCTGGGACCAATAGGTAACAACTCTCTGTTACACTCTGTCGGGACCAACAGGTAACAACCTCTGTTACAGCTCTGTTGGGACAACAGGTAACACTTCTGTTACACTCTGTCTGGGACCAACAGGTAACAACTCTCCTGTTACACTCTGTCTGGGACCAACAGGTAACAACTCTTGTTACAGCGGAGCGGAGAGAGAGAAGCTCTCTGTTAACTCTGTCTGGGGACCAAATACAGGGTAACAACTCTCTGTTACTCACTCTCTGTCTGGACCCAACAGTAATCAACTCTCAGACACTCCTGTCTGGGAACAATAGGTAACAACTCTGCTGTTTACACTCTGGTCTGGGACCAATAGGTATAACGAACTCTCTGTATACACTCTGTCTGGGGAACCAAACAGGTAACAATCTTACTGTTACACTCTGTCTGGGACCAACAGGTAACTAACTCTCATTATTACACTCTGTCTGGGACCATAGGTAAACAAACTCCTCATGCTTAGCAAAAAAAACTCTGTCCCTGGCGACCAAACAGGTTAAACAGACTCTCTGTTACACTCGTCCTGTAGACCAACTAGAGTAACAGCTACTTTCGTTACACTCTGTCTGGGGAACCAAACAGAGTTAACATACTCTCTGTTTACATTCTCTGTCTGACGAAACAGGTTACAACTCGTTCTGACACAACTCCGTATGGAGACCACACAGGTCAACACACTCTGTTACATCCTCTGTCTGGGGAGCTCTAACAGTGTAAACAAACTTCGCATGTTACAGACTCGTCTGAGCCAACAGGTAACAACTCCTGTTACACTCTGTCGAGACCAAACAGGTAACAACTCTCTGTTACAACTCTGTCTGGGACCGACAGGTAACAACTCTCTGTTAACTCTGTCTGGGGACCAACAGGTAACAACTCTCTGTTACACTCGTTTGGGGACCAACAGGTACACAACTCTCTGTTACAATAAATAATGGACGTGACTCTCCTCTCAGTTCTAAAAAAAAAAAAAAAATAATATAAATAGTAAATAGTACAGTGGCAGTAAACAATCTCATTCATGTTGTAGAGACAATATGACTCTCTCCCCTCCTTCTCCAGTCTAAATACAGCTAACATGCACGAAAATGGTGTTTGTAAAAGAGAGACGTGACTCTTTCCCTCCGTCTTCTCCTCTTGTCTGGGGAGACCAAGGGTTACACTTTCCTCTTGTTCCTTCTGGTCTTGAGACTAACAGGTTAACAACTCTCTTTTGTTAACTCCCTGGTCTGGGGGAACCAACAGGTAACAAACTCTCTGTTTACACTCTTCTGGAGACCAACAGGTAAACGAACTTCTGTACACTCTGTCTGAGCCAACAGGTAAACAACTCTTGTTACACTCTGTCTGGGACCTAAACAGGTAACACTCTCTGTACACTCTGTCTGGGGACCAACAGGTAAAACTCTCTTTACACCTGTGTGGGGACCAAACAGGTACACAACTCTCTGGTTACACTCTGTCTGGAACCAAAAGGGTAACAACTCTCTGTTTCAGCTCTGTCTGAGAATAACAGGTAACAACTCTCTGTT
>NW_019944588.1:7037-42471 GCF_002910315.2 Salvelinus sp. IW2-2015 | reverse complement strand
TGTTTCCAGTTTGGTCTCTAAGACGAGGTTTCTGAATCTCGTTTCCTGGTACTTCATAGTACAAACAACACCAACGCTCATCGTATGACATATATCAATTGTTCAACTCTAGATTACTCCCATCTCAAGTAAAACCCCGCTCTGTGACCCCACTCTTGGACAAGCTCACTGAGGGAGTGAGCCTTGTCATACACTTCTTCAACGATAGTGCAAACATCAGGAGGGGACATACAATGTTCCCAGACACTAGCCATAACTCCTCCGCGCCAATGGGAAAATGAGGAGGTGACTGGCGTACGAAGAAGAACAAGTAATTGGTTCCCCATTAATCACGCCATCCCTTTTTCACATGGTTTAAGAATAGGTAAAGACCACATTCACATATTGAAGACAATGTTCCATTCTCGTCCTCTTCCCTTTCTAATATTCCTGCATTAGCACCCAGGGCACCATGTGAAAGACAGCCTGACCTCTCCCCTCTTGCTGTGGCCCCAGTGACTGAGCCCTAGCTGAGAAGGGAAGAAGTGCAACTTGCCAAACCTACTAGTCCAAAGGGATACATTTCTAATGACAAGGTATCTCACATAAGCTATTATGCAAATAAAACCATTCTCTATCTATGTTTACGCCAACTAATTTCTGATTCATCCGCCCACAATAGCTGTAATGTTGAGTTTGGGTTCTGTATGTATGCTAATGCATATGATGTGTGTGCTTCAGTGTATGCTGTTTGATTTTCTTAGCTGTGCTTGTTGTATGTAATGCTACATGAGAATGTTGGTGTCTTAAAATCTGTTTTAATTCAACTCTATTTGAACCCAATACTTTCCTGGAAAAACAGTGGAAATTTACTTACATAGTTGACATATCCTGGGACTAAATAAATCAAATTCATTAATGAATGACCTGTAATTTACCATTATTAAGGGCAGCTATATCACAAAGGGACGGCATAATAAATAATTTGTTTCTTTATACCTAGTATGTTGTGTTGGAGCATTGGATCCTACATTCTGTGCTTTACGAGAGGAGAATGCTCACACTGACATGTAGAACCAAATGTACACTGGACCCCATCACAGGCCTAACAGTTGGCTATCTAAGAATGGACAGAACAGCAACACCTCCTCTCCTGTCTATATCCTGTTCTCAGTCAGCAGTGAGGATAAAACATGGGCAGATACTCGCTGTGCTGTAAAGGCCATGAGGATTCTCCCCTCTGCTGAGAGGACTCTCACTGTCACATGTCAAGTTACATTGCGGGGTTTAGTACGTCCAGTCTGATATACTGATTCATGGTTGAGTTAATTGACTTGGAATAGATTGTTTTCCGATATTAATAACATATGAGTAATATTTAGTGTGTAACTTCCATTCGTTGAATTTGTATTACCACAATTATCATCATTCTTTTTTAATGATTATTTTCTGAACTTGTCTTTATACTTCTGGAATAAATGATTTCCAACTCACCTGTAAAATTGTGAACCCAAATTTTGCTATATAATGACGATCCCCTTGCTCTTTTACACAGATGGCCCAAAGAACAAACTCAGTGTCAGTGCAGTCCCTCTGGTGAAATTAGTGGAGGGCAGTTCGAGTCCGACTCTGGACTGCAGCAGTGATGCCAACCCACTGTGGATAAATTACACCTGGTACAAGAAAGAATGTTACCTCACCTAAAGCCATTCAGGACAGAGTTACTGCATCACTATACATCATCTCTTGAGGACAGAGGAGAGATATTACTGTGAGGGCCCAGAATGAAAGAGGATCTTAACTCTACAGCTCTGATTGATCATTTAGCAGGTTAAAGTTCCGATCTTCAATACTTCAATACAAAATGATGTTCAATAATAAATGATGTTTCAAGGTAATTTTTAGACTTGGCCTCATTACACTTCGGTTTATAGCTTACATCAGTCTACCATATTATACAAGTATTGTTATTAATGTTCTTGTATTGTCGTATATTCATTTTTTCCACCTTCATAATAACATGTACCTCATATCATCTATATTATCTTTTAGAGAAACAAACCTCAGTTAATAAACTGCAGCTGTAGGAATCATAGTGGTTGTTCTGAGGTGTCATTACTGGTTCATGTCTCCTGCTGGCATTAATGTGGTTCAGGTGAGTTGAAAAAGCATTATTTTAAAGATTTATTTCAACCTTATTATCTTGTCATTACTTTGTTGCATATTATCATTCGTTTCAGTTTTCAAAACAGGAGAAGGTATCAAAATCCTACCTCTGACACAAAGACACACAGCAGACGACGGGACAGCGTGAACAGTCTGTTTCAGAACAGATGTAAGCCATCATCTTTATTGCTTTGTGGGAAAAATTTTCCACTCTTCATGGCTGTCTGATCCCCAGGTCTATTTATATGGTCTGTTCTCTCTCTCCGATTTCAGGGAGGACTTCTAGTCAGTGGTAATGCACAACATCCCAGCATGGCCATGCACCCCTACTGCAGGCACAAGACAGTGGCCACCTTCCACCAGGAAACAGCGATGTCCGAGTACGCTGCTGTGAAATTCCAAACTCCTGCCACCTCTGACGCAGTATTCTACCATCTACAAGCACATCAATGAGGTCAATACTATATAGAACATTTGTGCAACACACAGGCAGCTATTCAATTGTCATTCATATGTTGCTTGCTTATTGGGAAGGCAGTAGACAAAGTCATTCAAATAATGCAAAACACGGTGACCCCTCATTGTTTGCTCTGAGAACTCCCTCCAATCACTATCTGATGAGGATTTCATGAAACTACATCAGATTTTATGGTATGTAACAGTGGGCGTTTGTTGAAAAGTCACAAGTTTTAATGTCGTTTAAAGATTCCAAGGGGTTATTTCTTCAGCCAAATGATTTCCCGAAACTGCAAACTACAATAACATCTCAAAGACAATTTACTATGACCATGCTCTATAATGAAGGAGGTGATGTGATGAGGGTTTTTAAGGAATGGCTTCTGGTTTCATTTCCAAAATGGCACCCTGATTCCCTATTTAGTGCATACCGGCGTCAAAAAGCCACTATAAGAGGAGTAAGAGAATTTGGGCAGGTCAATTCAGTTAATGGTGTTTCTTTCTCCAGGCGCCACGGTGGAACAAAGCAGCTGAGGAGGACACCTCTGTTCTCTACGTACAGTCAACAAAAACCCAGAAACCAAGAAAGACCTAAACACAACAAACCAGAACAAAGAAGAACCTGAACACAAACAAACCCAGAACCAAAAGACCTGAACACAACAAAACCCAGAACCAAGAAGACTCTGAACACAACAACCCAGACACCAAGAAGACCTGAACACAACAAACCAGAACCAGAAAAAAAAACCAAATCTCCAAATCCTCTCTGTGTCAGCATTATAGTCGAGCGTGACACACACACACACACACACACACACACACACACACACCCACCACACACCAGCACACACACACACACACACAACACTACACACACCACACACACACCACACACACCACACAACACACACACACACACACACACACACACACACACACCACACACACACACACACACCACACAGCACACACACACAACTTTAGTGTAGATGTTTGTAGCCAGGCATAGAGATATAACTTGTATGTAGCCTATGTCAGAGGTTTCATGTTGGCGGTCCAAGTGATCATGAAGATCAGTTAAGCTGAAGACTCCTCTTTCACACAAAACACACACTTTAGTACGCGGTTTCAGAAGCAGCTTTCCTCGGGCATGAATGACAGCCTCAGAATCACTGTGTTCAGAATGGTTAGCTAGCTAGCTAGCTAACGTTCGTTAGGTAAAGGTGAACTAACTAGGCTAGTTAGCTAACTCGCTGCAGTGGTGTGTGTTGGAGGCGCCATGGTAGAGAGGCCAGGTAGGTCAAAAAGCACCAGATATCATTATAACTTCCCAGGCGCCATTGCTATTGGGGGACATTGCCCCTGTGTTAGGGGGTGCCGTCTTTCAGAATGCGGACGATTAAACGCGTGTGTCCTGACTCTCTGAGGTGTTAAGATCCCATGGCACTTATCGCCAGAGTAGGGGTGTTGAACCCCCGGTGGTCTCCTTCTTGGCCTCAAATTCCCAGAGCTGTCCCTCAAATCACCATCAAGCGTCACCCTAATCATTCCCCAGCTTACAATTGGCTGATTCATCCCCTCTCCTCTGTCCCCTAGTTAAATATTCGCCACAGGTGTTTGGTTAGCGTAAATGAAGACATGTCTGTGTCCCAGTCGAGACTCTAGCTGGTCAAATAAACAGTAAGAAAGAATACATTTGACAAAATCCTCAGCGGCTGGTAATCCTGCTGACTCCGCCCACTTCTCTCAGGTTTGAAATAGGTGGCTGAGCGTCAGCAGATTTGCATATTTTCTGGTTGGAATTTGGTTTGAATTAACTTTAAGTCGAGTGTCAATCAAGGAAAAACAACAACATTGATGGAACAATAGCGGGGGGGGGGGTTGAACAATTCAACAAGCAGTTCCCTGTTCTTCAGGCCCCCTGGCAAAGATTTCAGCTTTTAGCTTCTTGCATCTCTGCCCGCTGCAGATTTGGCATTTTAGTAACAAGAGATGGAAACTCTAACCAGCCAAAGTTTCACACCCAAATCCCATATTTAATTCCATGACGGGGAGTGTGCACTTGCCACACTGTGGAAAGGGTTGGAATGTGGGACCTCTCAGGCCCCTATTGCCAGTTGATATTTTGTTATTGAAACCAATGCGCGGTGATGAGATATGATTGGGACATATTAGTCTTCCTAGGCAGGACAAGGTTGTCTCCCACAATGTTTTAGCTGTTTCACTAGGTCTGGGATTTTCCTAGGCCGAGTAGAGGACATAATGAGAACGGCTTGCAGTAATGGTTGGGTTGTCAGTATGGCGAGCGGCTCTTAGTGCCAGAACACGTAACCAAATCGGTTATTACCACCCTTTCCTGTTTTTTGGAAGCTCTAGGCGCACATTGATGCAAGCTGATGATGAGCTAAGGGATAGGAATGGGTCAATTTAGCCCTTGGTTATAAAGAAATGTAGCACAACAGGGAAACTCCTTCAAAATAAAGAAATGCATACTATGCTGACTTTTGTCAATTTATCTGATTGTAGAGTACAGTTTTTCATCGCGTTAGTGGACTGCTTGGTTCCTGCTTGTTCACCACCCTGACTAGGCTACTTTAAAATGTTGTCAATCACAGAACTCACACACTTCTAGGCCACGCCTACTTCACTAACACTTTACATTCAGACCTTAATTTTCTTGTTTACTCTACCTTCACTCTGTACAATACCTCTCACTTCACTCTGGTGAGACCCCTTAACTCCACTCTGTACAATGACCTCTCTACTTCACTCTGTAGCAATACCTCTCTTACTTCACTCTGTACAATACCCTCGCTGTATCTCACTCTGTATCCACTAATACCTCTCTACTTCACTCTGCTACCAATACCTCTCTAACTTCACTCCTGATAAACAATTATTCCTCTCTACTGTCACTCTGTAGCAATACCTCTCTGACTTCACTTCTTGTACAATACCTCTCTACTTTCACTCTGCTACAATACCTCTCCTACTTCACTCTGTACAAATACTTCTCCTACTTCACTGGCTTGTACGATATCCTCTTCTACTTCAGCTCTGCTACAGAGTATTCTACTTCCTCGTACTTACTCTCATCTCTGTACAGAGATACCTCTCTTACTCAAACTCTGATTACCAAATACCTCTCGTACGTTTGTACAGAGTGAAGTAGAGAGGTATTGTACAGAGTGAAGTAGAGAGGTATTGTACAGAGTGAAGTAGAGAGGTATTGTACAGAGTGAAGTAGAGTAAACAAGAATTAGTCTAATGTAAGTGTTAGTAGAAGTAGGCGTGGCCTAAGTGTGAGTTCTGTGATTGACACATTTTAAAAGTAGCCTAGTCAGGGTGTTAACAAGCAGGAACAGCATGTCACTAACGCGATGAAACTGTATCTAAATAGAAAATTGACAAAAGTCAGCATAGTTGCATTTCTTTATTTGAGGAGTGGGCTACATTTTTTAAAAGAGGCTAAATGTGACCCATTCCTATCACTCCTCATCAGCTGCATCAATGTGCGCCTGAAGCTTCCAACAAAAAGGAAAGGTGAGTATGTTTGGTTACAGTGTTCTGGACTAGAGCGCTCCCTACTGACAACCCAACATTACTGCAGCCTTCATTATGTCTCTACTCGTCTAGGAAATCCCAGACCTAGTGAAACAGCTAAAACATTGTGGGAGACAACCTGTCTGCCTAGGAAGACTAATATGTCCCAATCATATCCTCATTCACTTGGTTCAATAACAAAATATCAACTGGCAATAAGGGGCCTGAGAGGTCCCCATTCTCCACCCTTTCCCAAGTGTGCAAGTGCACACTTCCCGTCATGGAATTAAGTATGGGATTGGTGTGAACTTTGGCTGGTTAGAGTTTCCATCTTTGTTAGCTAAATGCCAATCTGCAGCGGCAGAGATGAAGAAGCTAAGCTGAAATCTTTGCCAGGGGCCTGAGAACAGGGAACTGCTTGATTGATTCAACCCCCCCCCCCCCGCTATTGTCATCAATGTTGTTGTTTTTCCTTGATTGACACTCGACTAAAGTTAATTCAAACAATCCAACCAGAAATATGCAAATCTCTGACGCTCAGCCCACCTATTTTCAACCTGAGAAGAAGTGGGCGGAGTCAGAGGATACCAGCTGAGGATTTTGTAAATGTATTTTTCTTACTGTTATTTTACCAGGTAAGTTGACTGAGAACACATTCTCATTTACAGCAACAACCTGGGGAATAGTTACAGGGGAGAGGAGGGGGGATGAATCAGCCAATTGTAAGCTGGGGATGATTAGGTGACCTTGATGGTATGAGGGACAGCTTGGGAATTTAGCCAGGACACCGGGGTTAACACCCCTACTCTTGCGATAAGTGCCATGGGATCTTTAACAACCTCAGAGAGTCAGGACACCCGTTTAACGTCCCATCTGAAAGACGGCACCCTACACAGGGCAATGTCCCCAATCACTGCCCTGGGGAATTTATAATATATTCTTTTGACCTACTGGCCTCCTACTGGCCCTCCAACACCACTTCCAGCGAGTTAGCTAACTAGCTAGTTAGTTCACCTTTACCTAACGACGTTAGCTAGCTAGCTAGTACCATTTGACAACAGTGATCTGAGCTGTCATTATGCCGAGGAAAGCTGCTCTGAACCGCAGACTAAAGTGTGTGTTTGTGTGAAAGAGGAGTCTTCAGCTAACTGATCTTCAGAGCATTGGACCCAACATGAACCCTGACATAGGCTACATACAAGTTATCCTATCTGGCTAAACACTACACTATTGTGTGTGTGTGTGTGTGTGTGTGTGTGTGTGTGTGTGTGTGTGTGTGTGTGTGTGGTGTGTGTGGTGGTGTGTGTAGTGTGTGTGTGTGTGTGTGTGTGTGTGTGTGTGTGGTGTGTGTGTGTGTGTGTGTGTGTGTGTGTGTGTGTGTGTCACGCTGACTATAATGCTGACACAGAGAGATTTGAGATTTGTTTTTTTTTCTTGGTTCTGGGTTTGTTGTGTTCAGGTCTTCTTGGTTCTGGGTTGTTGTGTTCAGGTCTTCTTGGTTCTGGGTTGTTGTGTTCAGGTCTTCTTGGTTCTGGGTTTGTTGTGTTCAGGTCTTCTTGTTCTGGGTTTGTTGTGTTAGTCTTCTTGGTTTCTGGGTTTGTTGACTGTACGTAGAGAACAGAGGTGTCCTCCTCAGCTGCTTTGTTCCACCGTGGGCCTGGAGAAAGAAACATCCATTAAACTGAATGTGACTCCCAAATGGCACCCTACTCCCTTATAGTGCTTTTGACCGGTAGTGCACTAAATAGGGAATAGGGTGCCATTTGGAATGAAACCAGAGCCATTCCTTAAAACCCTCATCACATCACTCCTTCATTATAGACATGTCATAGTAATTGTCTTGAGATGTATATTGTAGTTTGCAGTTTCGGGAAATGCCATTTGGCCTGAAGAATACCCCTGGAATCTTTAAGACATTAAAACTGTGACTTTTCAAAAYGCCCACTGTTACACCATAAAATTGATGTAGTTCAATGAAATCTCATCAGATAGTGATGGAGGGAGTTCTCAGAGAACAATGAGGGGTCACCTGTTTTGCTTATTTGAATGACTTTGTCTACTCCTCCAATAAGCAGCAACATATGAATGACCTTGATGCTGCCTGTGTGTTCACAATGTTCTATATAGTATTGACTCTATGTTGTTGTAATGGTAGAATATGCTCAGAGGGTGGCAGGAGTTTGAATTTCACAGCAGCGTACTGGACATCCTGTTCCTGGTGGAAGGTGGCCACTGTCTGTGCTGCAGTAGGGGTCATGGCCATGCCTGGGATGTTGTCATACACTGGACTAGAGTCTCCCTGATGGAGAGAGAGAACAGACCATATAAATAGACCTGGGGACAGACAGCATGAAGAGTGGAAATTTCCCACAAAGCAATAAAATGATCTTACATCTGTTTGAACAGACTCACCTGTCCGTCGTCTGCTGTGTGTCTTGTGTCAGAGGTGGATTTGGATACCTTCTTCCTGTTTTGAAAATGAACGAATGAATATATGAACAAAGTAATGAAGATAATAAGGTGAAATAATCTTTAAAATATGCTTTTTCACTCACCTGAACCACATGATGCCAGAGAGACATGAAGCCAGTATGACACCCAGAACAACCACTATGATTCCTACAGCTGCAGTTATAACTGAGGTTTGTTTCTCTAAAAGATAATATAGATGATATGAGTACATGTTATTATGAAGTGAAAATGAATATACGACAATACAGGACATTAATACAATACTTGTATATATGAGACTATGTATAGCTATAAACCGAAGTGTAATGAGGCAAACTAAAAGATTACCTTGAAACATCATTTCTTATTGAACATCATTTTGTATTGAAGTATTGAAGATGGAACTTTACCTGCTATAATGATCATCAGAGCTGTAGAGTTCATAGATCCTCTTTCATTCTGGGCCTCACAGTAATATTCTCCTCTGTCCTCAGAGATGATGTTAGTGATGCTGTAACTCTGTCCTGATGCTTTAGGTGAGGTAACATTCTTCTTGTACCAGGTGTATTTATCCACAGGTGGGTTGGCATCACTGCTGCAGGTCAGAGTCACTGAACTGCCCTCCACTATTTCACCAGAGGGACTGACTGACACTGAGGTGTTCTTTGGGCCATCTGGTGTAAAAGACAGGGGATTCATTTATAGCAAAATTTGTGTTCACATTTTACAGGTGAGTTTGAAATCATTTAATTCAGAGTAAAAGACAATCAGAAAAATAATCATTAAAAAGAATGATGATATTGTGGTAATACAAATTCAAGGAAATGGATGTTACACACTAAAATATTTACTCATATTTATTRATATGGAAAACAATCTATTCCCAAGTCAATTATCAACATGATCAGTATATCAGACTGGACGTCTAAACCCCCAATGTACTGACATGTGACAGTGAGAGTCTCTTCAGCAGAGGGGAGATCCTCATGGCCTTCTACAGCACAGGAGTATCTGCCTGTATCCTCACTGCTGACTGAGAACAGGATATAGACAGGAGAGRAGGTGTTGCTGTTTGGTMKAGGCTGTCCATTCTTATACCAACTGWAGGCTGTGATGGGGTCCAGTGTACATTTGGTTCTACATGTCAGTGTGACATTCTCCCTCTCTGACACAGATGTAGGATCCATCTCCAACACAACATCTAGAGTATAAAGAAACAAATTATTATTATCGTCCTTTGTGTATAGCTGCCCTTAATAATGGTAATTACAGTCATTCATTAATGAATTTGATTTATTTAGTCAGGATAGTCAACTCTGTAGTAATTTCCACTGTTTTCCAGGAAGTATTGGGTTCAATAGAGTGAATTAAAACAGATTTAAACACAACATTCTCATTAGCATACATACAAAAGCACAGCTAAAATCACAGCATACACTGAAGCACACACATCATATGCATTAGCATACATACAGAACCAAACTCACATTACAGCTATTGTGGCGGATGAATCAGAAATTAGTTGGGTAACATAGATAAGATGGTTTATTTGCATAATATGCTTATGTGAGATACTTGTCATTAGAATGTATCCCTTTGGACTATAGGGTTGGCAGTTGCACTTTTCCCTTCTCAGCTAGGGCTCAGTCACTTGGGGCCCAGAGAGGGGAGAGGTCAGGCTTGTCTTTCACATGTCCCTGGTGCTATGCAGAATATCAGAAAGGGAAGAGGACAGAATGGAACATTGTCTTCATATGTGAATGTGTCTTTACCTATTCTTAAACCATGTGAAGGGATGGCGTGATTAATGGGGAACCAATTACTTGTCTCCCTGTCTGTACGCCAGTCACTCCCTCATTTTCCCATTGGGGGGAGGAGTATGGCAGTGTCTGGAAACATTGTATGTCCCCTCTGATGTTGCACTTATCTTGAGATAGTGTATGACCTAGAGGCTCACTCCCCTCAGTGAGCTTGTCCAGGAGTGGGGTCAAGAGGGGGTTTACTTGAGATGGGAGTATCTAGAGTTGACAATTGATATATGTCATAGGATGAGTTGGTGTTTTTGTACTATGAAGTACCAGGAACGAGATTAGAACCTCGTCTTAGAGACCAAACTGAACGATAATTTATAGCGAATTCTGTCTGGCTATGAGATACTCCTCTCTCAAGTAAAAGTCTTTCTTTGTGAACAGTTCCTATTCCTGTGGTTTGTCATGTCGACTAGGGGGGTGGATCTTTGCTATAAAAGATCTCAGTTGCCATTATGTTGACACTCTCAACGGTTCATTAGAGATACTGAATTGTTGATAGTCAAATGCTATTGCAAAGCTTAATTATTATTAAAGATGTAGTTTAAGTACAACTCTGACTGGTGTGTGAAGTCTCTCTCTCTCTCTCTCTCTCTCTCTCTCTCTCTCTCTCGTATTACAGAAATTAATCTACCACACTATCTAGATATGTGTCATAGATGTTATGCATTGGAATACATACAGAACCACACTCACATTACAGCTATCTATATATCTAGATAAACCAATCAGGTAGGTCAGTGTCTTATCCTGATATCTGACCTGGAGAAAATAAATACCACTGTAAATCCCTTCGTCACTAACGTATCACTCTAGTACAAAGATAGAAGAAATCCTATGTTATATAGACATAAATACAAACCAAGACAATTTTCCTGAACTAAATGAAATTCAACAGTTTAACTATATTGAATGTAACTGTACCTGTGACAGACAGAGTCACTCCAGGACTGCCAATATATTTCCCTCCGGTCTGATCTGTTAGTAATCTGAACTTGTACTCAGCAGAGTCCCTCTCTCTCAGGTCTGTGATCCTCAGTGTGTGACCATTCTTCTGATCTCCATGATACTCCAGACGACCTGCATACTCTGGGTCCTGACCTAGATCTTCAGGTTCTTTACCAGTCCCAGATTCAGTGAACCAGAAGGTTTTTGGGGCTGTACCACTGGGATATGTGTAAGAGCAGAACAGATCCACTTTTGACCCCTTCAAGGCACAGATACTATTCTTGGTGTAAGTCACACTCCAGCCATCCTGACCCAGTATCACTGAAACAAGGTCACACAACACAATGGTATCAGAATTAAGCTAATGTATCTCTGTAATGTGTCTGTATCTCTGTAATGTGTCTGTATCTCTGTAATGTGTCTGTATCTATGTAATGTGTCTGTATCTCTCTAATGTGTCTGTAACTATGTAATGTGTCTGTATCTCTGTAATGTGTCTGTATCTATGTAATGTGTCTGTATCTATGTAATGTGTCTTTAACTATGTAATGTGTCTGTATCTCTGTAATGTGTCTGTATCTATGTTATGTGTCTGTAACTATGTAATGTGTCTGTATCTCTGTAATGTGTCTGTATCTATGTAATGTGTCTGTATCTCTGTAATGTGCCTGTATCTATGTAATGTGTCTGTATCTCTGTAATGTGTCTGTATCTCTGTAATATGTATGTTTCTCTGTAATGTGTCTGTATCTCTGTGATGTGTCTGTATCTCTGTAATGTGTCTGTATCTATGTAATGTGTATGTATCTCTGTAATGTGCCTGTATCTATGTAATGTGTCTGTTATCCTCTGTAATGTTGTGTCTGTATCTCTGTAATGTGTCTGTATCTCTGTAATGTGTCCTGTATCTTGTATGTGTCTGTATCTCTCTGTAATGTGTCTGTATCTCTGTAATTGTGTCTGTGTCTATCTCTGTAATGTGTATGTATCTCTGTAATGTGTCTGTATCTATGTAATGTGTCTGTATCTCTGTAATGATGTCTGTATCTCTGTAATGTGTCTGTAACTCTGTTGTGTCTGTATCTCTGTAATGTGTCTGTATCTCTGTAATGTGTCTGTATCTCATGTATGTGTCTGTATCTCTGTAATGTGTCTGTATCTCTTGTAATATGTGTGTCTGTATCTCTGTATGTGTCTGTATCTATGTAATGTCGTAGTCTGTATCTTCTGTATGTGTCTGTAATCTCTGTAATGTGTCTGTATCTATGTAATGTGTCTGTATCTCTGTAATGTGTCTGTATCTCTGTAATGTGTCTGTATCTCTCTGTATGTGTCTGTACTATGTAATGTGTCTGTATCTCTGTAATGTGTCTGTGTATCTCTGTAATGTGTCTGTATCTATATAATGGTGTCTGTATCTCTGTAATGTGTCTGTATCTCTGTAATGTGTCTGTATCTCTGGTAATGTGTCTGTATCTCTGTAATGTGTCTTGTATCTCTGTAATGTGGTCTGTATCTCTGTAATGTGTATGTATCTCTGTATGTGTCTGTACTTCTGTAATGTAGCTGTATCTATATAATGTGTCTCTGTAATGTGTCTGTAATGTGTCTGTATCTATATAATGTGTTTGTATTCTGTAATGTGTCTGTATCTCTGTATGTGTCTGTATCTCTGTAATGTGTCTGTATCTCTGTAATGTGTATGTATCTCTGTAATGTGTCTGTATCTATATAATGTGTCTGTATCTCTGTAATGTGTCTGTATCTCTGTAATGTAGCTGTATCTAATATAATGTGTCTCTTGTAATGTGTCTGTTATGTGTCTGTATCTATATATGTGTCTGTATCTCTGTAATGTGTCTGTATCTCAGTAATGTTCTGTATCTCTGTTAATGTGTCTGTATCTCTGTAATGTGTCTGTATCTCTGTAATGTGTCTGTATCTCTGTAATGTGTCTGGGTATCTCTGTAATGTGTCTGTATCTTGTAATGTGTCTGTATCTCTGTAATGTAGCTGTATCTATATAATGTGTCTCTGTAATGTGTCTGTATCTCTGTAATGTGTCTGTATCTCTGTAATGTGTCTGTATCTATATAATGTGTCTGTAATGTGTCTGTAATGTGTCGTATCTCTGTAATGTGTCTGTGTCTCTGTAATGTGTCTGTATCTCTGTAATGTGTCTGTATCTCTGTATGTGTCTGTATCTCTGTAATGTGTCTGTATCTCTGTAATGTGTCTGTATCTATATAATGTGTCTGTAATGTGTCTGTAATGTGTCTGTATCTCTGTGATGTGTCTGTATCTCTGTAATGTGTCTGTATCTCTGTAATGTAGCTGTATCTATATAATGTGTCTCTGTAATGTGTCTGTATCTCTGTAATGTGTCTGTATCTCTGTAATGTGTCTGTATCTCTGTAATGTGTACGTATCTCTGTAATGTGTCTGTATCTCTGTAATGTGTCTGTATCTCTGTAATGTTGTATGTATCTCTGTAATGTGTCTGTATCTCTGTAATGTAGCTGTATCTTTATGTGTCTCTGTAATGTGTCTGTAATGTGTCTGTATCTATATAATGTGTCTGTACTCTGTAATGTGTCTGTATCTTGTAATGTGTCTGTATTCTGTAATGTGTCTGTATCTCTGTAATGTGTCTGTATCTCTGTAATGTGTTGTATCTCTGTAATGTGTCTGTATCTATATAATGTGTCTGTATCTCTGTAATGTGTCTGTATCTCTGTAATGTAGCTGTATCTATATAATGTGTCTCTGTAATGTGTCTGTAATGTGTCTGTATCTATATAATGTGTCTGTATTCTGTAATGTGTCTGTTCTAGTAATGTGTCTGTATCTCTGTATGTGTCTGTATCTCTGTAATGTGTCTGTATCTCTGTAATGTGTCTGTATCTCTGTAATGTGTCGTATGTACTCTGTAATGTGTCTGTATCTCTGTAATGTGTCTGTATCTCTGTAATGTGTCTGTATCTCTGTAATGTAGCTGTATCTATATAATGTGTCTCTGTAATGTGTCTGTATTCTGTAATGTGTCTGTATCTCTGTAATGTGTCTGTATCTATATAATGTGTCTGTAATGTGTCTGTAATGTGTCTGTATCTCTGTAATGTAGCTGTATCTATATAATGTGTCTCTGTAATGTGTCTGTATCTCTGTAATGTGTCTGTATCTCTGTAATGTAGCTGTATCTATATATGTGTCTCTGTAATGTGTCTGTATCTCTGTAATGTGTTGTATCTCTGTAATGTTCTTATCTCTGTAATGTTACGTATCTCTGTAATGTGTCTGTATCTATGTAATGTGTCTGTATCTCTGTAATGTGTCTGTATCTCTGTAATGTAGCTGTATCTATATAATGTGTCTCTGTAATGTGTCTGTATCTATATATGTGTCTGTATCTCTGTAATGTGTCTGTATCTCTGTAATGTGTCTGTATCTATATAATGTGTCTGTATCTCTGTAATGTGTCTGTATCTCTGTAATGTGTCTGTATCTCTGTAATGTGTCTGTATATCTGTAATGTGTCTGTATCTCTGTAATGTGTCTGTATCTCTGTAATGTGTATGTATCTCTGTAATGTGTCTGTATCTCTGTAATGTGTCTGTATCTCTGTAATGTGTCTGTGTCTCTGTAATGTGTCTGTATCTCTGTAATGTGTCTGTATCTCTGTAATATGTCTGTATCTCTGTAATGTGTCTGTATCTATGTAATGTGTCTGTATCTCTGTATGTGTCTGTATCTCTGTAATGTGTCTGTATCTCTGTAATGTGTCTGTTATCTCTGTAATGTGTCTGTATCTATTAATGTGTCTGTATTCTGTAACGTGTTGTATTCTGTAATGTGGCTGTATCTCTGTAATGTGGCTGTAATGTGTCTGTATCTATATAATGTGTCTGTATCTCTGTAATGTGTCTGTATCTATGTAATGTGTCTCTGTAATGTGTCTGTAATGTGTCTGTGTGTGTCTGTATCTCTGTAATGTGTCTGTAATCTGTAATTGTCTTATCTTATAATGTGTCTGTATCTCTGTAATGTGTCTGTATCTATGTATGTGTCTGTATCTCTGTAATGTGTCTGTAATGTGTCTTGTATCTTGTAATGTGTCTGTATCTCTGTAATGTGTATGTATCTATGTAATGTGTCTGAATCTATATTTACATTACATTTAAGTCATTTAGCAGACGCTTCTATCCAGAGTGACTTACAAATTGGTGCATTCACCTTATGATATCCAGTGGAACAACCACTTTACAATAGTGCATCTAACTCTTTTAAGGGGGGGGGGGTTAGAAGGATTACTTTATCCTATCCTAGGTATTCCTTAAAGAGGTGGGGTTTCAGGTGTCTCCGGAAGGTGGTGATTGACTCCGCTGACCTGGCGTCGTGAGGGAGTTTGTTCCACCATTGGGGTGCCAGAGCAGCGAACAGTTTTGACTGGGCTGAGCGGGAACTGTACTTCCTCAGAGAATATAATATATATAATATATATAATGTGTCTGTATCTCTGTAACATGTCTGTATCTCTGTAATGTGTCTGTATCTATGTAATGTGGCTGTAATGTGTCTGTATCTCTGTAATGTGTATGTATCTATGTTATGTGTCTGTATCTATGTAATGTGTCTGTATCTCTGTAATGTGTCTGTATCTATATAATGTGTCTGTATCTCTGTAATGTGTCTGTATCTATGTAATGTGGCTGTAAGTGTCTGTATCTCTGTAATGTGTCTGTATCTATATACTGTGTCTGTATCTCTGTCATGTGTCTGTATCTCTGTAATGTGTCTGTAATGTGTCTGTATCTCTGTAATGTGTCTGTATCTCTGTAATGTGTCTGTATCTCTGTAATGTGTCGGTATCTCTGTAATGTGTCTGTAATGTGTCTGTAATGTGTCTGTATCTATGTAATGTGTCTCTGTAATGTGTCTGTGTCTCTGTAATGTGTCTGTAATGTGTCTGTAATGTGTCTGTATCTATGTAATCTGTCTATGTAATGTGTCTGTATCTATGTAATGTGTCTGTATCTCTGTAATGTGTCTGTATCTCTGTAATGTGTCTGTATCTATGTAATCTGTCTATGTAATGTGTCTGTATCTATGTAATGTGTCTCTGTAATGTGTCTGTGTCTCTGTAATGTGTCTGTATCTATGTAATGTAAATGTATCTATGTAATGTAAATGTATTTATGTAAAACATAGGGACCACAATGTAAATAAGTCCCAGACTTTATTGTGGCAATCCTTTAAAACAACAATCCTGGTCACTTTTAAAAAACTGTGTGTACATGTATATGTATTTTTTTAACTGACTTTAAAAACTTAACTTTAACTTTAAAAATCAATCAATCCAAGCTGTGCAGCAGCCGTTTGATGAATGGAAAGAGACATTTGTTACAAAACACCAAAAAGTTGAATGACATTCAGAGATTGTCTTCAATACTGGGTACTACAAGGTAAGGAGGGATGTATTTTCTGTTTGATTGTGGTTTTATATGATATTGAAGTGCTAAAAGTCATTATGCTTTTGTTTATTGGTTGTGTGGTGCAGAAACCTGTTGGTAGAAAATGTGAATATATTTTATATAATTATAAATATGGCATCAAAATGATGAAACTCTGATTTCCCGCCAGCTGTTCGCTGTCTGCAGCCGGCTCTGATCGTGGTGTAATGAAACAGGCAGGGAGAGTGAGCTCGTCCGTGGTGGTCGGCGAACCCCTCAACCTTCCGGCCAATATCTATATATATGTATATATATATAATATATGTGCCACAAAAGCTGAAGCGGCAAAGTCAATTTTCCCATTAATAAACACACAGTTGCAATATAATGATTACTAAGATTATTCAATATAAAAGCGCTAAACCTCTAAAAGCTTCACTTATACAAAAGTTTTATTTGAACCCTAAATGGTTCTCAAGTAGATTACTAAGAAAAGCTCATCGATTGGTTATAAATGGCGTTTTTGTCTTTGTGCAGATTGCCATGTCTCATTTTAGATTAATTGAAAATGATACTTTTTTTCAAAGGATCTCTCTGTTTCAAACAAGCATTGCAGAGCTACAATTTCAATGTCATCCCCCGGAAAAGATAGAACAAATATTACAACAAATATTATGGCTGAACTCAAATGTGCTGGATGATAAAATACCTGTATTTATGGGAAATATGTTTGAACGTTGTGGATGGTTGTGCTTTAAGATAACTATTTAAAGTGAAGTGGAGACGCCTAACAGAACACACCAGAATAACATTATGATTCATAACCTTTAGAAATATCTGTAGATTGATAAACAGAGCAACTAAAAAATAAGAATGAGCCCATACCTGCTACAGACCAGAGAAAGACCACCAACACACTTCCTGCTGTTCTCAAGGCCATTGTTGCATCTCCCACCCTGCAGTCTTAGAAACATAAACAACAACTCACTCTATAGCTGGTGAATAACTCCACCTGATACATTGAAGTAGAAACTGTAAATGGGGTACAGGGCCTCATTACTGAAAATGAACCAGGCTCATATTGTGTTGTGTTGTATTGTGCTATATGGTTGTCTATGTGAATACTGTCTGTCTGTAAGTCTTTTGCATTATGTATGTAATGTGTGTGACGTGTTGCATGTCTGTCTACATCTGTCTATTTAAGATGACATGCTGCAAATGATGCAAAAATAATAGTCATCACCATCATCATTATAAACAACAACAATAACAATCACTTATTGAACAGATCGGTAAACGCATATTTCTACATTGATTGTTGTGAAGCTGTTTATTCTCAGATCCCCAAATATAGGATATATACTCCCTATCAGTCACAGTATAGATGTCAACCCTCCTCCCTATCAGTCACAGTAGAGATGTCAACCTCCCTATCAGTCACAGTATAGATGTCAANCTCCCTATCAGTCACAGTAGAGATGTCAACCTCCCTATCAGTCACAGTATAGATGTCAACCCTACTCCCTATCAGTCACAGTATAGATGTCAACCTCCCAATCAGTCTGGAGCTAAATGGCCCTCAGATAAATCCACTGTGTCATTCACATCCACACGCGGGCCCAACACTCCTACACTAAGACACTTTATGAATACTGATGTAACAACCAAACCTGTCGCACCCTGATCTGTTTCACCTGTCTTGTGTCTCCACCCCCTCCAGCTCTCGCCCATTTCCCCCCTTATCCCTTGTGCATTTATACAGTGGTGGAAAAAGCACCCAATTGTCATACTTGAGTAAAAGTGAGTCACCCAGTAAAATACGACTTGAGTAAAAGTCTAAAAGTATTTGGCTTTAAATAATATGATATAAAGTATCAAAATTAAATGTAATTGCAAAAATGTACTTAAGTATCAAAAGGAAAAGTAGAAATCATTTCAAATTCCTTGTTAAAAACCTCTCTGGGATAGGTGGGACGCAATCGTCCCACCTGGCCAATAGCCAGGGAAAATGCAGAGCGCCAAATTCAAATAAAATGATATAAAAATCAAACTTTCATTAAATCACACATGTAAGATACCAAATTAAAGCTACACTCGTTGTGAATCCAGCCAACATGTCAGATTTCAAAAAGGCTTTTCGGCGAAAGCATAAGATGCTATTATCTGATGATAGCACAACAGTAAACACAACAGTAAACAAAGAGAGTGTAGCATATTTCAACACTGCAGGCGAAACACAAAATGCAGAAATAAAATATAAATCATGCCTTACCTTTGACGAGCTTCTTTTGTTGGCACTCCAATGTCCCATAAACATCACAAATGGTCCTTTTGTTCGATTAATTCCGTCCATATATATCCAAAATGTCAATTTATTTGGCGCGTTTGATCCAG
This sequence comes from Salvelinus sp. IW2-2015, assembly GCF_002910315.2. Lineage (NCBI taxonomy): Eukaryota > Metazoa > Chordata > Actinopteri > Salmoniformes > Salmonidae > Salvelinus > Salvelinus sp. IW2-2015. The sequence goes on along the minus strand of NW_019944588.1, from coordinate 23,273 downwards.
AAAAAAACAGCTTCCAATTTGCGCAACGTCACTACAAAATATCTCAAAAATTACCTCTAAACTTTGCCAAAACATTTCAAACTACTTTTGTAATACAACTTTAGGCATTTTTAAACGTTAATAATCGATCAAATTGAAGACGAGTCTATCTGTTTTCAATACAGGAGATCAACAAACTAACGCTACGTTTTCATCTACACTGAACAAAAAATATAAAAACAACATGCAAAATATTTTAAGATTTTACTGACTTAATGTTCATATAAGGAAATCAGTCAATTTAAATAAATGTATTAAGTCCTAATTGTCACGTTCCTGACCTGTTTTCTGTTGTTTTGTATGTGTGTGATGGTCAGGGCGTGAGTTTTGGGTGGGCATTCTATGTTGTGTGTTTCTATGTTGGTTTAGGGTTGCCTGGTATGGCTCTTAATTAGAGGCAGGTGTTTTGCGTTCCTCTAATTAAGAGTCATATTTAGGTAGGTTGTTTCACTGTGTTCGTTGTGGGTGGTTGTTACCTGTCTCTGTGTTTGTGTTCTGCACCAGATAGGTCTGTATCGGTTTTCACGGTTTGTTGTTTTGTTTGTTGTTTGTAGTGTTCACTTGTCGTCAAATTAAACATGTTGAACACTAACCGCGCTGCACTTTGGTCCTCTCCTTCACCCCTGGAAGAAAGCCGTTACACTAATCAATAGATTTCACATGACTGGGATACACATATGCATCTGTTGGTCACAGATACCTTTAAAAAAGTAGGCGCATGGATCAGAAAACTAGTCAGTATCTGGTGTGACCACTTTCTGTCTCATGCAGCGCAACATCTCCTTCACATAGAGTTGATCAGGCTGTTGATTGTGGCCTGTGGAATGTTGTCCCACTCCTCTTCAATGGCAACATCTCCTTCACATAGAGTTATCAGCTGTTGATTGTGGCCTGTGGATTGTTGTCCCACTCCTCTTCAATGGCAACATTCTCTTCACATAGAGTTGATCAGGCTGTTGATTTGGCCTGTGAATGTTCCCACTCCTCTTCACTGCAACATCTCCTTCACATAGAGTTGATCAGGGCTGTTATTGTGGCTGTGGAATGTGTGTCCCACTCCTCTTCAATGGCAAAACATTCCCTCACATAGAGTTGATCAGGCTGTTGATTGTGGCCTGTGGAATGTTGTCCCACTCCTCTTCAATGGCAACATCTCCTTCACATAGAGTTGATCAGCTGTTGATTGTGGCCTGTGGAATGTTGTCCCACTCCTCTTCAATGGCAACATCTCCTTCACATAGAGTTGATCAGGCTGTTGATTGTGGCCTGTGGAATGTGTCCCACTCCTCTTCAATGGCAACATCTCCTTCACATAGAGTTGATCAGGCTGTTGATTGTGGCCTGTGGAATGTTGTCCCACTCCTCTTCAATGGCTGTGCGAAGTTCCTGAGTATTGGCGAAATTGACATAGATAAAATGCAATTGTGTTCGTTGTCCATAGCTTGTGCCTGCCCCATACCATAACCCCACCGCAACCATAGGGCACTCTGTTCACAACGTTGGCATCAGCAAAACGCTTACCCAGATAACGCTATACACACTGTCTGTTATCTGCCTGGTACAGTTGAAACCGGCATTCATCCATGAAGAGCACACTTCTCCAGCGTGCCAGTGGCAATCGAAGGTGAGTATTTGTCCACTGAAGTCGATTACGATGCCAAACATCAATCAGGTCAAGACCCTAGTGAGGACGATGAGCACGCAGATGAGCTTCCCTGAGACAGTTTCTGACAGTTTATGCAGAAATTCTTCAGTTGAGCAACAGTTAAATCAGCTGTCCAGGTGGCTCTTCTCCGCAAGTGAAGAAGCTGAACGTGGAAGTCTTGGGCTGGTGAGGTTTCACGTGGTCTGCGGTTGTGAGGCCGGTTGGACGTACCACCAAATTCTCTAAAACGATGTTGGTGGCGGCATATGGTAGAGAAATTAACATTAAATTATCTGGCAACAGTTCTGGTTGACATTCCTGAAGTCAGCATGCCAATTGCACACTCCCTCAAAACTTGAGACCTCTTTGGCATTGTGTTTTGTGACAAAACTGCACAATTTAGAGTGCCATTTTCATTGTCCCCAACACAAGGTGCACCTGTGTAATGTTCATACTGTTTAATCAGCTTCTTGATATGCCACACCTGTTAGGTGGATGGAATAGCTTAGCAAAGGAGAAATGCTCACTAACAGGAATGTAAACAAATGTACACTTTTACCTACTTTCTACCAGCCACCTGTGAAACTGACACAACTCTAGATCGCCTTTACTCCGCATAAAAAGCTTCTATCCGCCTGCTTCCTGCTTAAAGCAAAATTTGAATCAGGAAGTACCATTGACACGCTCAATAAGGAAGTGGTCCGATCAAGTGAATGCTAAGCTACAGGACTGTTTTGCACAGACTGGAATATGTTCCGGGATTCAGCCCATAACATTGAAGAGTTTACCCAATCAGTCTCCGGCTTCATTAGTAAGCGCATCACCTACATTGTACCCACAGTGACGTACGTACATACCCCAACCAGAAGCAATGGATTACAGGAAACATCCGCACAGAGCTAAGGGCTAGAGCTTCCGCTTTCAAGTAGTGGGACACTAATCCGGACGCTTATACGAAATCTCGCTGCGACCTAGGATAAGCAATCAAACCGGCAAAGCGTCAATATAGGACTAAGGTTGACTCCTACTATGCTGGCTCTGAAGCTCGAAGGATGTGGCAGGGCTTGCAAATTTCCAAAGGGAAATCCAGCCGCAAGCTGCCCAGTGACACAAGCTTACCAGACGAGCTACAGTAAATGCCTTCTATGCTAGCTTTGACCCAGGCAACACTGAACCATGCATGAGAGCACCAGCTGTTCGGGACGACTGTGTGATACAATCAGACATATGCCAACACACACATAACATGAGCACACCTGCATACTGACAACACTCAAACTCACTCACTCACACACACACACACACACACACACACACACACACACACACACACACAAAACCACACAAGCTGCTGCTACATCTTAGTCTACTAGCTATCCTGATGGGTCGGGGCAGGCGTAGCCTACAAGTTAAGAGCGTTGGCCCAGTAAAGGTTGCTGGTTCGAAATCCCTGAACAGGCTAGTTGGAAAAAGATGCAGTTCTGTCCTTGAGAAAGTCAGTTACCACCCAACAACAACTGATCCCTGGTGCCGATGACGTCGACTAAGGCCCCCCAGTGTTCCTCTGTTTCCGAGGGGTCAAATGTGGAAGACACATTTCAGTTGAATGCATTTAGTTGTGCAACTGCATAACCACCTCAATTACCTCGTACCTCTGCACGTCAACTGACTGCACGCTCCCCTTTCCCTTATATGTGTGTACATAACCACCTAAATTACCTCGTACCCCTGCACGTCAACTGACTGGGTACCCCCTTTCCCTTATATGTGTGTACATAACCACCTCAATTACTTCGTACCTCTGCACGTCAACTGACTGGGTACCCCCCTTTCCCTTATATGTGTGTACATAACCACCTCAATTACCTCGTACCTCTGCATATCAACTAGGTACTGGTAAATAGACATGTGATTTTAACTCATTATTGTTATCTGTTATTCACTGTGTATTTATTCCTTGTGTCACTATTTAAACGTTTTACTCTGCATTGTTGGAAAAGGACCCGTTAGTAAGCATTTCAATCCACCGTCACTGTCTCATGTTAATACTGTATTACTCCGAAAGCTCTTACGAAGCATCCACCCAATCACCTCTTCTCACTCTTACTTTAGTCCATTTTCAAACAAGTCTCCACACCAATTCTTTGCTGTCAGAGTCCTTAAAATAGCATGCAAATGTATTATATATGAAACCACATGTACAATACTGTTTCAGATGAATATGCAGAAAGACATCTACAGAGTACACTGTACATAACAGAAAGACATCTACAGAGTAACTGTACATAACAGAAAGACATCTACAGAGTACACTGTACATAACGAAGACATCTAAGAGACACTGTACATAACAGAAAGACATCTACAGAGTACACTGTACATAACAGAAAGACATCTACAGAGTACACTGTACATAAACAGAAAGACATCTACAGAGTACACTGTACATAACAGAAAGACATCTACCAGAGTACACTGTAACATAACAGAAAGACATCTACGAGTACAACTGTACATAACAGAAAAACTAAACAACATACATTCCAATTGCATCGCATGCACATAACAGGATGCAGAAGTTCATGGTTACAAACAATGATAAAATATACATATTTTTAGATATGGTCAAGCATACTTACAGAGTGAAGGGTAGACGTGTTGTATGTTAACTACTGTCAGTCTATATGAATAGACACTGAGTGTGAAGTTTGAGATTTGTGGTTAACACATTGAAGTGTCTGTTTCCATAGAGTTTAATAGAGGGCGCACTTGCTTCAAAACATGTTTTAGCATGGCTAAAGCCTTTGAACACAAACTTTCAGTTGGTTTACCGACTGTCATTAAACTTATGGAAGTTGAAGAAGAAGACATTAACTACTTTAAAATGGAGATAGTCCTCATGGCTCTTCTCATTCTGTTGCAGACGACATAATGACAAAGATGGAGCCTCTATCCAAATCTATTTCAGGGACCAAGAAGCTGATGCAGAGGGCTTCCTTCCTCAGTCACACTACAGTGTTTCGAGAGCATCAAAACTGTGATGCATCATGGGTAAATTGTGACTGACTGACTTGACTGAGTAGTTATTTTATCAATGCAAGGTAATTTGTAGATATAAAGTCGGCTGCAATGTCAACACTCCTACATTTACATAACATTATAGCATTTGTAGCAAAAATCTCATTCAAATCATGGGACCGATAATAATATTTCACAGATTAACATCATGTTCAAATCATCTATAAGTGACTTTGTTGAGCTTCACATAGAATTTTATACATTTGGATGATTTGGACATGATGTGCAAAAAATGCTAATATTGGTCACAAGACTTGAATGGGATTTGTGCCACAAATGCTAAACCATTAGCAAGTGGAAACAGTACCAGGGGAAACTAGAAAGGATTGCTGACATACCATGTCCATAGATAATTAAAAGGGTAAGGAAACCAATGTGCCTTTTGTCATTTGGGTGAACTATCTCTTTAACTAATTTACTGTAAAATATTAATAGATATCATAGCAATATGTTAGTTCTCTTCAGTCAGGTTCTGTGGTGGTTCTCTTCAGTCCAGGTTCTGTGGTGGTTTCTCTTCTGTACAGGTTCTGTGGTGGTTCTCTTCAGTCAGGTTCAGTGGTGGTTCTCTCAGTCCAGGTTCTGAGGTGGTTCTCTTCAGTCAGGTTCTGTGGTGGTTCTCTTCAGGCCAGGTTCTGTGGTGGTTCTCTTCAGTCCAGGTTCTGTGGTGGTTCACTTCAGTCCAGGTTCTGTGGTTGTTCTCTCAGTCCAGGTTCTGTGGTGGTTCTCTTCAGTCCAGGTTCTGTGGTGGTTCTCTTTCAGTCCAGGTTCTGTGGTGGTTCTCTTCTGTCCAGGTTATGTGGTTGTTCTCTTCAGTCCAGGTTTCTGTGGTGGTTCTCTTCAGTCCAGGTCCTGTGGTGGTTCTCTTCAGTCCAGGTTCTGTGGTGGTTCTCTTCTGTCAGGTTCTGTGGTGGTTCTCTTCAGTCCAGGTTCTGCGGTGGTTCTCTTCCTGTCCAGGTTCTGTGGTGGTTCTCTTCTGTCCAGGTTCTGTGGTGGGGTTCTCTTCAGTCCAGGTTCAGTGGTGGTTCTCTTCTGTCCAGGTTCTGTGGTGGTTCTCTTCAGTCCAGGTTCTGTGTGGGGTTCTCTTCAGTCCAGGTTCTGTGGTGGTTCTCTTCAGTCCAGGTTCTGTGGTGGTTCTCTTCTGTCCAGGTTCTGTGGTGGTTCTTTCCTGTCCAGGTTCTGTGGTGGGTTCTCTTCTGTCCAGGTTCTGTGGTGGTTCTCTTCATGTCCAGGTTCTGTGGTGGTTTTCTTCAGTCAGGTCTGTGGTGGTTCTCTTCAGTCAGGTTCTGTGGTGGTTCTCTCCAGTCCAGGTTCTGTGGGGTGGGTTCTCTTCAGTCCAGGTTCTGTGGTGGTTCTCTTCAGTCCAGGTTCTGTGGTGGTTCTCTTCAGTCCAGGTTCTGTGGTGGTTCTCTTCAGTTCAGGTTCTGTGGTGGTTTTCCCTCACACTCAGAGACAGAGGAAACACAGTGTGTGGGGGGGGGGGGTCTTTCTCTCTCTCATACTATATACAAAATAAACACATATATTAATACATGAATACATACGTATTGCCAGTGTATCATAGTCAGAGCCCTTGGGTCTCATGTTCAGAGCTGTGCACGAGTCATTGATAATGTCAGGACACTGTTGAGATAGAGAGCCGTGCCAAGGTCACAGTGGAAATGGTAGAAAATAGACTATTTTGGCACAGTAAATTAATGTCACCAGGTGTGGGGGTGGAATTGTAATTAATATAATCACCTGTGTGTCAGTAAATTAATGTGCACCTAGGAGAAAACCTGGAATCACCCGTGTGTCAGTAAATTAATGTGCATCTAGGGGAAACCCTGGGATCACTTGTGTGTCTGCTGTGGCATCACTTCCTCCTGTGGATCTCCTGTAAAGACAGTGAGATCTGCTCTCTAGTGACCTCCAGTGGAAGTTGATATATATCACATGGAAACCTGGCTATGGAAGCTATGGAAGCTATGGAACCTATGGAACCTAAGGAAGCTATGGAACCTATGGAACCTATGGAACCTATGGAACGCTGACCTCTTCATCGTGCAGTAGATGGTGACTAGAAGAGCTCTAGCAGTCAGGGCAGCCCCCACCCCCACCACAGGAACCCAGAGAAACACTGGAGTCTGGAGAGCTGCACACAGACCAGTGTGTGTTGAATACAGAAGATGGAGATATAACAGGGGGAACCAGGGAAGAAGAAAATGAAACAATATGTATTTAAATAGAGGCCTACTAATTGTGTCTTATGGTATAATGAGTGTGTAACATTGTTCATGATTATTTATGGTTGTTGACCTGTGTGATTATCAATGAATAAATGAACATTAGGTGTACTAACACTGAACGTCCACAAACACAGAAGAAGAGTTGAGACGTCCATATTTATTCTCAGCCTCACAGTAATATTCTCCTCTGTCCTCAGAGCTGATGTCAGTGACGCTGTAACTCTGTCCTCAGAGATGATGTTAGTGATGCTGTAACTCTGTCCTGATGCTTTAGGTGAGGTAACATTCTTCTTGTACCAGGTTTATTTATCCGCCGGTGGGTTGGCATCACTGCTGCAGGTCAGAGTCACTGAACTGCCCTCCACTATTTCAGCAGAGGGACTGACTGACACTGAGGTGTTCTTTGGGCCATCTGGTGTTGAAGATGACAGAAAAAATAACAACTCATATAACATGTAAGGCACCAAGAGATGATGTAAATTAGTAGAGATAATATAGTATATTACTGTCACGAGAATTTTTGCCCAATGTTCTAACTGAACTATTTTATAGTTTTGACCCGAGGTTTGTAAGACCCTGGGTTTAATAATATTTAGGCAAAGACTCAGCTTATGCAAAATGTCCGTAAGGTTTATTCAGAGAACGTTCTAAAGTCAAAAATGCAAACACAGACATTTTATAACTCTCACCCCCACCTACGCACACACCCACTCATACACACCCACTCATACACACCCACTCTCTCTCTCTCACACACACACACACACTAAATGGGCTGTATCTTTTCCCACTGTTCACATCCCTCGTTTATCACTGTTCTACCCATCTGGCAGTTCCTCGCCGTTCCCTGCCTCCCTAGATTAGAGGGACCTTGACAGGACCTCTTTCCTGTCGTAAGTTTTTCAGAGTTCCAACCAGGTCAGGTCATGTATAGTTCAATTGTTCTCTGTATTCTCTCAGTCCTACATATCTCACCCTTAACTTGTCTTAACTGTAATATTTGTGTTGTGGAGAAATGATTAGGCAGGAGACGGGAGTAGTTCGTTTTCCTTTAGTCAAAACCTCTCGTGCTCTACAGTTCCCGGGCACACTCGTGCGCATGTGCATTTCCTATTAGGTGTAGTAACGTAACACTGTCGTAATACATCACTGCTTAGTAACAGCATAGTAACTAATATAAACAGATGTAGATCCCAGATACTACATTAACCAAACCTTATTGGATTTTAGTCTAATCATTCTTAATACATTTTACATAGTCTAATAATTACGTTACATGGGTGGAATTCTTTAGTCATTACTTTAAACATATAACGTCCCTTATCAATTACACTGACATGTAGAACCATGTATTAGAGAGATGATATCAATGACTTTCACTGTAGACATATCAACACCCCATGTACTCACATCTGACAGTGAGAGTCTCTTCTCTCAAAGCATTTTACAGCACAGGAGTAGTTCCCTGCATCCTCACTGGTGACTGGGTCTAGGATCAGACTGTTATAACTGGTGACTGGGTCTAGGATCAGACTGTTATAACTGGTGACTGGGTCTAGGATCAGACTGTTAAACTGGTGACTGGGTCTAGGATCAGACTGTTATAAACTGGTGACTGGGTCTAGGATCAGACTGTTATAACTGGTGACTGGGTCTAGGATCAGACTGTTATAACTGGTGACTGGGTCTAGGATCAGACTGTTATAACTGGTGACTGGTCTAGGATCAGACTTTTATAACTGGTGACTGGGTCTAGGATCAGACTGTTATAACTGGTGACTGGGTCTAGGATCAGACTGTTATAACTGGTGACTGGGTCTAGGATCAGACTGTTATAACTGGTGACTGGGTCTAGGATCAGACGTTATCTGTTCTTGTACCAGATGTAGGTGGGGTTGAGACCGACTGACTTGGTTCTACATCTCAGTGTGACTCTCTCCCCCTCTGACACAGACGTAGGATCCATCTCCACCAGGATATCTAAGAGAAAACATCAGTCATATTTGACTCCAGACAGGTCATGTGATTAGACTTGTCCTATTACAGTGATCCTGATCCTAGTACATCTGGATGCCTTAAATTGCGTCTGGGAAACAGTGCCCAGATAACCAGTTTCCTCCTCTTCTTCCCTTTTCGATGTGACAGTCATCTCCCCCCTCCTCTTTCACTCCAAAAACGGCATCCTCCTCTTTCTCTTCCTCCTCTTCTTTTACTGTAACATCTTCCTCTTCTTTCACTCTGAACGCGTCTTCCTCTTCTTTCACTGTAACGTCTTTCTCTTCTTCTTTTACTGTAACAGCTTCACCCTCTTTCACCCTCTACTACAGCCTCTTCTTCCTCCTCCTCCTCCTCTTTCACAAGAGATTCTTTCTCCGTCCAGCATACCTTCTCTTCTTCAGCAGGAGTAGCTTAGTAACCTCATGGTCGGAGATGTTAGCTAGCTAGGCTAATGCTAGGCTAATGCTGACTTAACCAGCCCGCTACCTGAATAATAACAACAATTCCGTAAATATTAAATTAAATCGGATAACTAACTAAGTTACACGACAGATAACTAACTAGACGACAGAAGTGGTTTTAAAACACAGTGGCTAATAAACACGAAAGCATCTAAAGAGCTTTATTGGTTCGGCTATTTTGTCTAGCAAGCTACCGAGGTGGCTGACTGTCTGTTGCTGCTGTTGAACGAAGCGTTCCGTCCACTAGATTATACGTCACAGTAGCAGCATTGCCTTAAAGTCACATACCGTCATCTGTTGACTGGAGTGGGCAACGCAGTTGAGTAAAATGTACATTTTATTTTCAGACAACAAGTGAAAGTGTAGGAAGCATTAGTTTTTACTCGCCAGTGTAACGATACAGTGTGGTTGAAGACTTAGTAGCTTAGTTGTATTGAAGATCTGGTGACCTATAAGCACAAACAGTTATGTTTTTGAATTGTCACATTTATATATTTTTATTTAACCACATAGGCCAGTTTAGAACAAGTTCTCATTTACTACTGCGACCTGGCCAAGATAAAGCAAAGCAGTGCGAAACAAACAACAACAGAGAGTTACACATGGAATAAACAAACTTACAGTCAATAACACAATAGAAATGTCTACATACAGTGTGTGTAAATGAGGTAAGATTAGGGAGGTAAGGCAATAAATAGGCTGTAGTGACGAAGTAATTACAATTTAGCAATAAACACTGGAGTGATATTTGTGCAGAAGATGATGTGCAAGTAGAGATACTGGGGTGCAAAGGAGCAAAACAATAAATAACAATATGGGGATGAGGTACAGATGAAGTCGGAAGTTTACATACACCTTAGTCAAATACATTTAAACTCAGTTTTTCACAATTCCTGACATTTAATCCAAGTAAAAATTCCCTGTCTCAGGTCAGTTASGATCAACACTTTATTTTAAGAATGTGAAATGTCAGAATAATAATAGAGAGAATTATTTATTTCAGCTTTTATTTCTTTCATCACATTCCCATTGGGTCAGAAGTTTACATACACTCAATTAGTATTTGGTAGCATTGCCTTTAAATTGTTTAACTTGGGTCAAACATTTCGGTTAACCTTCCACAAGCTGGGTGTTGTCATGACGTCGCCTGCTTGGGTATTGCAAACCTCACCACCCCCTCTCCCTGCCTTTCCCTGCCTCTTCAACCCATGCTGTGGTCACAGAGAGGTCGTAAATTCCTGAGAATCTCCTCATGGCCCAACAGTATTAGACAGAGGGTAAACTTTCAGGACAAAGGAATTCTCTTCCACCTCACAGAACTTGAGGTACGAACATATTTCATATTCCTGCAAAAGTATAAAGATCGGTGGAGAGTCCAGCTATGAACCGGTCCATTTGTCACCACGTGGGAAACTCAGGAGAGACTGTGGGACTACATTACCATACCGCTGTTTATATAATAACCTCAGATATGAGGTTTACACCTGTTTGTTGTATAAAATGAATGAGTGAGTATGATACTGTTTGTATAATTGTGTAATATGATTTTGAACTGTTTAATGAAGAAAAATACAAATCCTTTTTATTTGAACTAAATCCAGGACCCGCCCCTGAGCCAGTTGGGTCAGAGACCATGGAACAGCCCCTCTCTGCTATCTGAATAAAAGCCAACTATGAGAAATTACCATTAGACCATGTTTATCCTCAATGGGGAGAATGAAGGTTAATGTAACATTGCTGAATCTTTAACCATACCACGTGGTTAAAACTCTTATACGAATAATAACAAGTTTTGATATTGACTACTAGTCTGCAGCTAGGAATTCGGTATCATTGAACGCAAAGAAAGACAACAAAACAAAAACGAACTTCTCTCCAACGATCAAGACAACACACCGTGCGTAAATATATATATATTGATTGCAATTTTTCCCGAATGAGTGAGCGTTCATGTGTAAAGGATTAGCATGTCAATTGTTATAATTATGAACTCTGTAGTGACTTCTTGGTCGAACGCCAATTCTTCCTTTGTCTAACAAGCTGCCATGGTTTAGCCCCCTAGGGCCTATTTCTCCCATCATTTCATGTAACCCTTTTAGAGTTTGTTTGTTTGTTTATGCATTTCTGTGAATTAATTAGTTAGTAATAAATAAATTATTTAAGACAATTGATGTATGGATGACTCATAGTGAAGACTGGGTTCGTGCAGATAATCAACAATTTACGACGTTTGGAATGAGACTAACGTGAGGTAAAGTAAATAAATCATTAATTAGAAGACTATTGATCAGATATGAAAATATCTGAAAGGTTATATTGGGAAATTATAACTTTGTAATCTAATAACTTTCCCTGGTGCCCTTGAATTCATAGTTAATTAGTTACGTTATTACTCAAGTGATAGCGTAATCCCTAATTACAGGAATCTTTGATAAAAACTATACGTTTGCAATTTAACGACAGTGTATTTTGGCCCATTCCTCCTGACAGAACTGGTGTAACTGAGTCAGGTTTGTAGGCCTCCTTGCTCACACTTTTTCAGTTTTGCACACACATTTTCTATAGGATTGAGGTCAGGACTTTGTGATGGCCACTCCAATACCTTGACTTTGTTGTCCTTAAGCCATTTTGCCACAATGAGTGTTCTTCGGCTTGAAGAGCTTATTTTTAAGAAATACAAAACATACACATACAAACGATAACATCATGCAAACATTAACTACATCACACCTGCCCAGACCCACTAGAACACACCTCCATCTCCATTAACTACATCACACCTGTCCAGTCCTACTAGAACACACACTCACCTTAACTTCTTGTTAATCCAGCCGCTTTGTCAGATTTCAAAAAGGCTTTACGGAGAAAGCATACTATGCGATTATCTGAGGCCCCACACCAAAATACTAAATAAATCTTTTTTTTTCACCTTTATTTAACCAGGTAGGCAAGTTGAGAACACGTTCTCATTTACAATTGCGACCTGGCCAAGATAAAGTTACCTTTACCACTTACCTTTGAAGATTTGTTTGCAATCAAAAGGGTCCCAGCTACACAATGAATGGTTGTTTTGTTCGATAAAGTCCTTCTTTATATCCCCAAAAAAAGTCTGTTAAGTTCTTTCAAAGAATCCAATACCAGTTCATCCAAACAAGTAAAACAACGTTTCTTATTAATCCTAAATAAACTATTTAAGTTTTTTTTTTAAATTCAGAATTCAGAAGAATGCCAAAGTCAGGTGTGAAGTAATATGGAGGACCAGCCTATTTCCTATGATGTAAACTACAACAGAAATAACTTCAAATGTATAACTTTAAATTAAACCAGTCGTTTGAACTCATGACTTGAGTGATTAAAGTAGACCAATGTTTTGGAAATACATAACGCAATCTAACCAAATATCAAAGAATGTTAGTTGAGAGAATGCCAAGAGGGTGTAAAGCTGTAATCAAGGCAAAGGGTGAATACTTTGAAGAATCTCAAATATAACATCTATTTTGATTTGTTTACCACTTTTTTGGTTACTACATGATTCCATATGTAGACAATAGTTAAAATAAAGAAAAAAACATTGAATTTGTAGGTGTGTCCAAACAATTGACCGGTACTGTGTATGCATTGTGGAGGAGAACTGATCCTAGATCTGTACAAAGGCATAACATCTACAGCAGGAACAACTGTCTGTGTTAAAAAGGCCCAGCTGGCTTGAATTGAGCTGTTTAAATTACATATTTGAGTCTGAAATGATTTGTAATATTTTTTTTAAGAAGTGGGGAATTTTTTACAATTAGGAAATTATATGTCATGTTTTACTCATACCTCAGCCAGCATTGTGAATGGTAAATTACATACAGTAAATCTAATCTAACCAGGGTGGTTCTGTGGTTACTGACCTTGGAATACATTTCTGGCCATGCTGGCAGGGTCTGAATCAAACCCAATGTCCACCTGAGATACACTGGTCAGGAGTCTGAATCAAACCCAATGTCCACCTGGTACACTGGCAGGGTCTGAATCAAACCCAATGTCCACCTGGTACACTGGCAGGGTCTGAATCAAACCCAATGTCCACCTGGTACACTGACAGGGTCTGAATCAAACCCAATGTCCACCTGGTACACTGGCAGGGTCTGAGATCAAATGTCCAGTAGGGACTTGATCTGTTTGAGACAATTGTTTGTTTTCAGTTTTCAGTAGTTGAATCCTTTGATCGTATTGTTTGATTTCTAAATTTTTCATTTTCAACAAATGCACTGGGTTGGTTGAAAAGTGATACTAAACTCAAATACATAATTTTTTTATATTTATATATAAAAAGTTTTTATTAAATACAATGGCCATTCCTACAAAACAAAACCATCAATATTCCAAACAAACTCAAATATAGGCATTTTTAAATTCAAAACGAACAAAAACCCAATAACAAAAAACTCAGGGGAGCAATATTCCTACCCTTACATGCCTACAAACTACATCTCTAAAGCCCTAACCTTCCCCTATCTCCCTCCCTACTCTATCCCCTTAAATCATCTAAAATTAACCCCAGCCCTACACCTCCCTTTCACCTCTCCCGGGCAGCATGCTGCCCCGACTTCCTCTCCTCCACCCCCCAATCTCTCCCTGTCTTTACCATGTCCTGCCTGGCTCCCACAGCCCCCGTTTAAAGAGAGCTCATGAGAAGTCAGAGCAGATACACCTGTCCCTGACTGTCCCCTCGCTCCCCTACACCTCTCTCTACCCTAGAGTTGAGGGGCTGGGGAAGCCAGCGAGGACACAGTTTCTCCCGCCCCATCACTCGCTTCGCCACCCCCTCCCCCCCCATACCCCCGTCCCTCTCGCTGTCTGTCAAGAGCCCCTTCCTCTTCCCTCTCTTCTTTGGCGATGGCGGTAACAGGGAGAACACCACCCTCCCTCCCCACAAGCTCCGTCCACCATTCCCCCCATCTCTTCCACGAGGGCGCTCCACATTCTGCTGTCCCCCACTCCCCTACCTCTTCCACTGTCCTGCCACCGACTCCTTCTCCACCACATCTCCCCCATTGCTGCCTTCCTCTGGCTCCTCCACTCCCTTGCTTATCTTCCACCTCTTTTCCCTCCTCTCCTCCCGTTTCTGCTGCTCCCGTGCCTTCTCTGTCCCCCTCTCCTCTCTGCTGCAGTCTTTGCTCCTCCTCCTTCCGTGAGGCCGTCCCCTCTGGGCCTGTGCTCGGTTCTTGTCTGGGCCTCCCCTTCTTCCCCCATCCCCCGCTCCCCCCCAGCCGCAGACATGTGTGACCTCTGACTGAGCCGGGCATTCCTGCCACAGGTGTGCTGACGAGCCCACACCCGTGGCACACCTTGAGCTCGTCACAGTCCTTCGCCTCGTGCTCCCCAGATCCACAAAATCTAGCACTTTCTTGTGCTGCATCGAGGCTAGGATGTGGCCGTAGGCCATACAATCGCCTGCAAAACGGGGGGGTGACGTGCATAAAAAATGTCCCCCTGTCAGCCCCCAGGGAGAACATAGCTGGAGGATGAAGGTAGCCGCCCAGTCCCTTTGGGTCCTTCCTGAGGAGGGCCTGGGAAGTCTCTCTCTCCCGTTTCCAAAAACCCAGGGAGTCCTTGAGTGCCTTGCTGAGGAGATGTCATCCATGTATCTCCCCAGAAAGGCCCTCACCTCCTCGTCCTTGAGTACGGATTATAAATGTTCACAGCTTACATCCCTGATTAATTAGGTTTTTTATGCCAAGCTGGTTACCTCGTAGTGGCACATCGGCCTCGCACCTCCCACTTCTCTCACCTTTTTCAGGATCTCGTCATGTTTTTCTTCTGTGTGTAAAGCCACATCATAAGTTCCCTCCAACGGGTAACCTAGGAGGCAAAACACATCCTTCCCTGTCAGTTTAAGGATCCACGTTAAGATAGTCCTTCCAAAAGTTTCACRTCCGAATGGCTCCATCTCCTTGTCCTTCCACACAAAGCGAACCGTATTCGCCAGCCCGATCCCAGGGACCGACCTATTTGAAGAATGTTGCGCCATCTCCACTTCCGCTCTCTTCCAAAAAAGGAAAAACTGAAAAGAAAAGCAAAAACGGCTGAGAATCGTTACCCCCAAAAACTTTTTTACTGTTTTACTGTTTAACTGCCCTCCGGCCTTCGACTTTCAGCTTAGAGCTGAGAGGAACCTCAGTAGCCAACTTGAACTTAGCCACACAGGAGAGAAGCCTAATCAGTGTGACAAGAGATACTCTCATTCAAGTGGTCTGATTAAACATCAGAAAATACATGCAGGAGATCCACAGAGTGTAGAATGTTCTCCAACATCAGACCTGGGTAGTAGAACACAGAGTGTAGAATGTTCTCCAACATCAGACCTGGGTAGTCGAACACAGAGTGTAGAATGTTCTCCAAAACCAGACCTGGGTAGTAGAAATCACATTATACATCAAATCACATTTTATTTGTCACATACACATGTTTAGCAGATGTTATTGCAGGTGTAGCAAAATGCTTGTGTTTCTAGCTCCAACAGTCCAGTAATATCTAACAAGTAATATCTAATAATATACACAATCTAAAGGAATGGAATTAAGAATATATAAATATTTGGACGAGTGATGTCAGAGCGGCACAGACTGATACAGTAGGATAGAATACAGTATATACATATGAGATGAGTAATACATAGACTAAGATACAGTAGAATAGGATAGAATACAGTATATACTAATGAGTAATACATAGACTAAGATACAGTAGAATAGAATACAGTATATACATATGAGATGAGTAATACATAGACTAAGATACAGTA
>NW_019944588.1:0-4240 GCF_002910315.2 Salvelinus sp. IW2-2015 | reverse complement strand
TCCTTGTCCTTCCACACAAACGAACCGTATTCGCCAGCCCGATCCAGGGACCGACCTATTTGAAGAATGTTGCGCCATCTCCACTTCCGCTCTCTTCCAAAAAAGGAAAAACTGAAAAGAAAAGCAAAAACGGCTGAGAATCGTTACCCCAAAAAACTTTTTTACTGTTTTACTGTTTAACTGCCCTCCGGCCTCGACTTCAGCTTAGAGCTGAGAGGAACCTCAGTAGCAATGAACTTAGCCACACAGGAGAGAAGCCTAATCAGTGTGACAAGAGATACTCTCATTCAAGTGGTCTGATTAAACACAGAGAAATACATGCAGGAGATCCACAGAGTGTAGAATGTTCTCCAACATCAGACCTGGGTAGTAGAACACAGAGTGTAGAATGTTCTCCAACATCAGACCTGGGTAGTCGAACACAGAGTGTAGAATGTTCTCCAAAACCAGACCTGGGTAGTAGAAATCACATATACATCAAATCACAATTTTATTTGTCACATACACATGTTTAGCAGATGTTTATTGCAGGTGTAGCAAAATGCTTGTGTTTCTAGCTCCAACAGTCCAGTAATATCTAACAAGTAATATCTAATAATATACACAACTAAAGGAATGGAATTAGAATATATAAAATTTGGACGAGTGATGTCAGAGCGGCACAGACTGATACAGTAGGATAGATAACAGTATATACATATGAGATGAGTAACATAGACTAAGATACAGTAGAATAGGATAGAATACAGTATATACTAATGAGTAATACATAGACTAAGATACAGTAGAATAGAATACAGTATATACATATGAGATGAGTAATACATAGACTAAGATACAGTACAATAGGATAGAATACAGTATATACATATGAGATGAGTAATACATAGACTAAGATACGTAGAATAGAAATACAGTATATACATATGAGATGAGTAATACATAGACTAAGATACAGTAGAATAGAATACAGTATATACATATGAGATGAGTAATACATAGACTAAGATACAGTAGAATAGGATAGAATACAGTATATACATATGAGATGAGTAATACATAGACTAAGATACAGTAGAATAGGATAGAATACAGTATATACATATGAGATGAGTAATACATAGACAGATACAGTAGAATAGAATACAGTATATACATATGAGATGAGTAATACATAGACTACAACTGCCTAGCCAGTTGTAGCGCAATCTTGGGTGCAATGTTCACGTTTCCGTACTGACTGACTGTGTGGAGGCTCATTGCTTTAATGTTACGTTAGCCTACATGCTATACAAGCTAAACAAATATTGTATAGCTGATGGCTATATTAGCACGACTTACCGTTCTTGTGCAGCTTCAAATGTCGAACAAAGTTGGAAGCTGTTGCGCCTCCGTCTCTAATTTTCTTCCCGGATGTTTTGCAAGTTGCAATCCGTTTTTTGTTGATACAGCGTAGTCTTTATATCCGAAAAGAACAATTACTTAATTACATCAAGCGTCCCAATGGTAAAACGTTTGATATAATTACATCAAGCGTTCCAATGGTAAAACGTTTGATTTAATTACATCAAGCGTTCCAATGGTAAAACGTTTGATTTAATTACATCAAGCGTTCCAATGGTAAAACGTTTGATTTAATTACATCAAGCGTTCCAATGGTAAAACGTTTGATTTAATTACATCAAGTGTGTCCAATGGTAAAACGTTTGATTTAAATTACATCAAGTGTTCCAATGGTAAAACGTTTGATTTAATTACATCAAGTTCCCAATGGTAAAACGTTTGATTTAATTACACAAGCGTTCCAATGGTAAAACGTTTGATTTAATTACATCAAGTGTTCCAATGGTAAAACGTTTGATTTAATTACATCAAGCGTTCCAATGGTAAAACGTTTGATTTAATTACATCAAGTGTTCCAATGGTAAAACGTTTGATTTAATTACATCAAGCGTTCCAATGGTAAAACGTTTGAGTTCATTGTGACGCGTCACGTTGCTGTTTATTGCCACGTTGGGATGCAACCTTTTTTGAATATCCTTTTTTATTTTATTTTTATCATTTTACCCCGTTTTTTTCCCCAATTTCGATCTTGTTTCATCTTGCAACGCTGGGGAGGCAAAGGTCAAGTCATACGTCCTCTGAAACATGACCCGCCAAACCGAGCTTCTTCACACCCGCCCGATTAACCCTGAAGCAAGCCGCACCAATATGTCGGAGGAAACACCGTTCACCTGACGACCGAGGTCAGCCTGCAGGCGCCACAAGGAGTCGCTGGAGCGCGATGAGCCAAGTAACGCCCCCCCCCCCTGGCCAAACCCTCCCTAACCCGGACGACGCTTGGCCAATTGTGTGCCGCCCTATGGGACTCCCGATCACAGCAGGTTGTGGTACAGTCCGGGATCGAACACTCAGGTCTATATGTGACACCTCTAACACTGTATCCAGTACCTAGACTGCTACACCACTCGGGTCTATAGTGACACCTCTAACACTGCGATCTAGTACCTTAGACTGCTGCACCACTCGGGTCTATAGTGACACCTCTAACACTGTGATCTAGTACCTTAGACATGCTGCACCACTCGGGTCTATAGTGACACCTCTAACACTGTGATCTAGTACCTTAGACTGCTGCACCACTCTGGTCTATAGTGACACCTCTAACACTGTGCTCTAGTACCTTAGATCGCTGTGCCACTCAGGCATAATTTTTTTTAACCAATTCTGATGGTTGTTAATAAAAGTGGAATTTTGACATTATTACCGTTATATCAACACACTTAACACTCCCAACACCCCCAACTATAATTCTCTTTGGCACCGTAGACATCTAGTGACCACTTGATTCCACATGACCAAACATTTCTGAGGCTGAGTCTCAAATAGTCGCCTGTTCCCTTTAATAGTCGGGCAATAGCACACATCGCAAATACATTTTGGGTCTAAATTAAAGGAGCTACAATTATAGTTTAATTACATGTTTTAAATAAAATGTCCATAATATCTGCATTAATACGAACGAGCTACAAAAATCTCTGAAACTGGAAACACTTATCTCCCTCACTAGCTTTAAGCACCAGCTATCAAAGCAGCTCATAGATTACTGCACCTGTACATAGCCCATCTATAATTTAGCCCAAACAACTACTGTATTTCCCTACTGTATTTATTTATTTATTTAGCTCCTTTGCACCCCATTATTTCTATCTCTACTTTGCACATTCTTCCACTGCAAATCTACCATTCCAGTGTTTTACTTGCTATATTGTATTTACTTCGCCACCATGGCCTTTTTTTTTGCCTTCACCTCCCTTATCTCACCTCACTTGCTCACATTGTATATAGACTTATTTTTATACTGTATTATTGACTCTATGTTTGTTTTACTCCATGTGTAACTCTGTGTTGTTGTTTGTGTCGAATTGCTTTGTTTTATCTTGGCCAGTGTCACGCCCTGGCCTTAGTTATCTTTGTTTTCTTTATTATTTTAGTTAGGTCAGGGTGTGACATGGGGGATGTTTGTGTGTTTTGTCTAGTTTAGGGTGTGTGTATTGTTTAGGGGGTTTTGGTAGAGTTTATGGGGTTGTGTTCCGTGTAGGTGTCTAGGTATGTCTATGGTTGCCTGAGTGGTTCTCAATCAGAGACAGCTGTCTATCGTTGTCTCTGATTGTGAGCCATATTTAATTTATTTTTTGCAATAGGCATTAGACATGTTGTGGGTAATTGTCTATGTCTATGTTGCATGTGTGCACGTAGTTCGTATCAGCGCCTTGGTCTTCCACATAAAGACGATCGTGACAGTCAGGTTGCAGTTGAAAATGAGAACTTGTTCTCAACTGGCCGATCTGGTTAAATAAAGGAGAAATAAATAACACATAATAATACAAAAATGTAGCAGCAGTATAGACCAGGGGCCTGTTGCACAAAACTAGGATAAGGGATTAAGCCAGGATATCTTGGTGATCCTGGCTCAATTGATCCGTAATCCGGTTGCACTAAAGATGGATAGGGGGCAGGAGGATATGTTATGGTATAAATTACCATGGAGATTTATTCTGTGGAGCTAGCCTGCTCCAGACCAGGCTAAATTCCAGGATCTATTTAATCTCATCCCTAATGTCAGTCAGCAGTCACCACAAATGGAAACCAATAGTTATTTCACTGCTCACTATACATTGTTATCACATATAACTAGACCCACTGTTATTATTTAAACGTTTGTGATCATTAATTTCAA
>NW_019944587.1:55114-67091 GCF_002910315.2 Salvelinus sp. IW2-2015 | reverse complement strand
CTGGCCTGGTTTTTGTGTGTGTGTGTGTTGTGTCTGTGTGTGTTTTTGTGTGTATGTGTGTCTGTGTGTTTTTATGTGTATGTGTGTCTTTGTGTGTGTGTGTGTGTGTGTGTAGAGGCCAGACAGGCACTGCACGTCGGGGACAGCTGTGTGTTGTCAGGTGACCATATCACTGATGGAAACGGGCTGATTGCAGCTCACCGCCCCATCCTTACTATAAATCTACTACACACACCCACACACACACGCACTTGTAATTCTACCTCAGAGCCAAGCCAGCAGGGTATATAAGGAGAGATACAGCCATATTATATTATATAGGGATCTGGTGCATTGTTTTGACAAATCTGCTTTCTAGGGTCGTACATGCTTATAGCAATTCTTATTATGCATTTTAACTGCATCACTGTGCATTATGCCTGTAAATATGTTGTACTTTTTTCAGAGTGTCTACAGTATAGTACATCAAGACACTAATCACAGAATATTGTGAATTAAACACAAATTATTCTTATCGAAATTCATGACAGGCACCTGAATTTTCAACAGTCCATTTTCCCTGTCCACCACAAGATTGTTCGTGACCAGTAGACAATTATTTTCATAACTAATTCCAATTTGTTTTGGCTAACGTTAGCTAGGAGGCTAACGTTAGCTAGGAGGCTAACGTTAGCTAGGAGGCTAACGTTAGCTAGGAGGCTAACTTTAGCTAGGCTAGGGGATAGGGTTAAGGTTAGGGTTAGATAACATACTAGCTAATTAGTAAGTTGTTGATAAGTTGCTAATTAAGCTTAAATGCTAAAGTTGTTCRTCATGTGGTTMAAATACRYAGCTTTAGRGTTGCTAGACCTTCACGTTTAACGCGCACCCAGCCTCCCAGACAAACTTCCCGCCATTTTCATTTCATTTTTATCTTAAAGGGCTACTTCAGGATTTTGTCCAGATGAACTCGCGGATACGAGTTTTTACATGTTCCTTAGAAAAAGGGTTCGGTTGTCCCCATAGGAGAACCCTTTTTGGTACCAGGTAGAACCCTTTTTTTGTTCGAGGTAGAACCCTTTGGTTCCATGTAGAACCCTCTAAGGAAAGGGTTCTACACAGAACCCAAAAGATCTACCTGGAACGAAATAGGTTCTTCAAACGGTTCACCTATGGGACAGCCGAAGAACCCTTTAGTTTCTAGATAGCACCTTTTATTATGAGAGTGTATGAAGGAAGTTAGAGGTAGTTTAGCGAGCCAATGCTAACTAGCATTAGCTCAATGACTAGAAGTCTATGGGTATCTGCTAGCGTGCTAGCAATGCAGAGAGATTCAGTAACCTCTTTTTGAATAAATCCCATGTACAATATCTGTCCCTCACCCACTGCTTATAGCCCTCATCGACCGGCCACCTAAAACCTCTACAGTCTTCCTCTCTGAGTTAGCTGCGCTCCTGACATCTGTCTGCCCCACCATTGCTCGGGGACTTTACCATTCATGTGACTCTGGATGGATGTGGTTTTGCCAGAGACGTTATGTCCCTGGTGGATTGGTTCAACTTTTCACAGCATGTCAACTTCCACACCTAAAACTGGGTCAACAGAGATCCTGCTCATGGGCCCCAACTCCCTCATCAACAAACTGGGTCAACAGAGATCCTGCCCATAGGCCCCAAATCCTTCATCAACAAACTGGGTCCAACAGAGATTCCTGCTCATGGGCCCCAACTCCCTCATCAAACAAACTGGGTCAACAGAGATCCTGCTCATGGGCCCCAACTCCCTCATCAACAAACTGGTCAACAGAATCCTGCTCATGGGCCCCAACTCCCTCATCAACAAACTGGGTCAACAGAGATCCTGCTCATGGGCCCCAACTCCCTCATCAACAAACTGGGTCAACAGAGATTCCTGCTCATGGGCCCCAACTTCCTCATCAACAAACTGGTCAAACAGAGATCCTGCTCATGGGCCCCAACTTCCTCCATCAACAAACGGGTCAACACAATCCTGCCCATGGGCCCCAACTCCTTCATCAACCAAACTGGGTCAACTCAAACATGACAATTGATGGCTGTACAAATCCACTCCAAACTCCACAGTCAGGAACCTTAGTGTTACCCTTTGACCCCAGCTCCACAGTCAGGAACCGTAGTGTTACCTTTGACCCCAGCTCCACAGTCAGTAACCTTAGTGTTACCTTTGACCCCAGCTCCACAGTCAGGAACCGTAGTGTTACCTTTGACCCCAGCTCCACAGTCAGGAACCTTAGTGTTACCTTTGACCCCAACTCCACAGTCAGGAACCTTAGTGTTACCTTTGACCCCAACTCCACAGTCAGGAACCTTAGTGTTACCTTTGCCCCAGCTCCACAGTCAGTAACCTTAGTGTTACCTTTGACCCCAACTCCACAGTCAGGAACCTTAGTGTTACCTTTGACCCCTACTCCACTTGCTCCATGCACTTTCACCAGCAGAGGAGCCAAGTTTTTGTGGAGCAGCCGCCCTAATCTCCACTTCGTGTCACTTCCTGTTGAACGCAGAAACGAGGAGAGCTCCGGTTGTTGTTTTGGAAAGTTGGCTGTTTTAAAAAGTGTATTGGAAAATGTGTTATAGCTAGCTAACTTTTGAGTTAGATCCCGCAACGCAGTTGACATCAGTTGCTGGGACTGCTACTCTCTGTTCAGTGATCCTGCTGACCAAGTTGGGTCTTAAGGAGCTATTTGGCTAAGCAGCTAGCCTAGCAGCTAGCTAGCTGCCTATCAAAGCTAGCAGTGTTTCGGCTGTATAGAACCCCGCAGTGTTGTTTTTCAATCTTCCCTGTTACCTGCCCTGTCTGGATCTGCGAGGAGCAACAGTGTAACCTACGATGCTAGCTACAATGACAAAGACCAAAGCCGGCGGAGTACCGTTGAGGACCGCTCGTCTTTCACAGGTGAAGGATCTTTAAAACCAACAGAAAGAGTTCTACAAGCAGTTGTTACAACAACAAGAAAATAGATTTAAGTGTTTTGTCCAAAATACTGTGGATTCTACTAATAAAAGAATGGATGACCTGACCAGAGAGGTCCAGGACCTGAAGAACAGTTTGCAGTTCTCCTACGTCAGCTCAATGAGTTGAAACAGAGACCAGAAGAGTCCAGGACCTGAAAGAACAGTTTGCTAGTTCTCCTACGGTCAGCCTCGATGAGTTGAAACAGGAACCAGAGAGGTCCAGGACCTGAAGAACAGTTTGCAGTTCTCTACGGTCAGCTCAATGAGTGGAAACAGGAGAACAGAGAGGTCCAGACCTGAAAAACAGTTTGCAGTTCTCCCAGGGTCAGCTCGATGAGTTGAAACAGGAGACCAGAGAGGTCCAGGACCTGAAGAACAGTTTGCAGTTCTCCTACGGTCAGCTCAATGAGTTGAAACAGGAGAACAGAGAGTCCAGGACCTGAAGAACAGTTTGCAGTTCTCCAGGTCAGCTCAATGAGTTGAACAGAGGAGAACGGCAAGATGACAGCAATCTGTAAGTCATGGAGAGGACATCAGTTCTGTGTGTGAATCCATGATAACAATGAAGGAGAAAACTGATTATCTCGAGACCATCATGAGGGAACAACATGGTTGTGGACAGAATTGCATAATCTCCACATGCAACCTGGACGGAGTCTGAGGACTAAATGAGGAAATGATTCTCTGAGAATTGAAGATGGACTACAGAAGATGAGTGGAGCGCGCCCACAGGACTGGAAAACAGGCCCGGCCGATAGTGGTCAAGTTCCTGAGGTTCAAGACAAGGTAGCTGTTCTGGAAAGAGCAAGAACTTGAGAGGAACGTATATCTTCCTCAATGAGGACTATCCTGAAGCTGTGCCCCAGGAGAGGAAAGAACTGATCCCAGCCATGGACGCTGCCAGAGCCCCTGGGGACATTGCTTACATCTGCTATGACAGGCTCATTGTCCACCCTCCCTCCCAGAAGCCTGGAAGGGATGAGAGAGACAAGCCTATGGGTTCATAGCTTCAACCCCCGCAGCAAAACACACACCAACTGATTAATGGATTGCTGAATGTATATTTGTTTCTCTTGCTTTGTTTGCTCTTTTCCATATTATGTCTCTGATCAGCTACACAGGAAAGGGCTGGAAACATCCCATAATAATATATGGAGCCTTAGAAATAAGGTTAATGAAATAAATAACTTGCTAACATCAGATAGCATTCATATATTGACCATCTCTGAGACTCACTTAGATAATTTATTTGATGATTCAGCAGTAGCAATACAAGGATATTACAGTGCCTTGCAAAAGTATTCACCCCCCTTGGCATTTTTCCTATTTTGTTGCATTACAACCTGTAATTTAACTGTATTTGTATTTGTATTTCATGTAATGGACATATGCAAAATAGTCCAAATTGGTGAAGTGAAATGAAAAAATGTACTTGTTTCAAAACATAAAAAATAAAAAAAACTGAAAAGTATTGTGTGCATATGTATCAACCCCTTTGCTATGAAGCCACTAAATATGATCTGGTGCAACCAATTACCTTCAAAAGTCACATAATTAGTTAAATAGAGTCCACCTGCAATCAAAGTGTCACATGATCTCAGTATATATACACCTGTTCTGAAAGGCCCCAGAGTCTGCAACACCACTAAGCAAGGGGCATCACCAAGCAAGAGGCACCATGAAGACCAAGGAGCTCTCCAAACAGGTCAGGGACAAAGTTTTGAAGAAGTACAGATCAGGGTTGGGTTATAAAAAAATATCAGAAACTTTGAACATCCCACGGAGCACCATTAAATCCATTATTAAAAAATGGAAAGAATATGGCACAACAACAAACCTAGCAGGAGAGGGCCGCCCACCAAATCTCATGGACCAGGCAAGTAGGGCATTAATCGGAGAAGCAACAAAGAGACCAAAGATAACCCTGAAGGAGCTTTAGATATTTTTTCAGATGTTACTATGGAATACTGAAGTATAATTACAAGCATTTCATAAGTGTCAAAGGCTTTTATTGACAATTACATGAAGTTTGATGCAAAGAGTCAATATTGCAGTGTTGACCCTTCTTTTTCAAGACCTCTGCAATCCCGCCATGGCATGCTGTCAATTAACTTCTGGCCATCACTCCTGACTGATGGCAGCCCATTCTTGCATAATCAATGCTTGGAGTTTGTCAGAATTTGTGGGTTTTTGTTTGTCCACCCACCTCTTGAGGATTGATCACAGGTTCTCAATTGGATTAGGTTCTGAGGAGTTTCCTGGCCATGGACCCAAAATATCGATGTTTTGTTCCCCGAGCCACTTAGTCTGTCACTTTTGCCTTATGCAAGGTGCTCCATTCATGCTGGGAGGGCATGTTTTCACCAAACTGGTTCCTGGATGGTTGGGAGAAGTTGCTCTCGGTAGGTTGTGTTGGTACCATTCTTTATTCATGGCTGTGTTTTTAAGCAAAATTGTGAAGTAGGCCCACTTCCCCTTGGCTGAAAGAAGCAACCCCACACATGAATGTGCTCAGGATGCTTTACTGTTGGCATGACACAGGACTGATATACCGCTCAACACTATTCTTCTCCGGACAAGCATGATGCAAACAATCAGTGTGGAAAGCTCTTAGAAAACTTAACCCAGAAGACTCACAGCTGCAATCCTGACAAAGGAACTTCTGCAAAGTATTGGCTCGGGGTGAATACCTATGTATTTTTTTTCATAAATTTGCATGTTTTTAGTTTGGTGAGGTTTTGTGTGTAGATGTGTGAGATTTTCTTTCAAATATTTAATCAATATTCATTCAAGCTGTACACAACAAAAATTCTATGGATAAGTCAGTGGTATGAATACTTCTGAAGGCACTACTGCTTCATTCTTTCACTACCGCAAAATAGGTTGCTGTTCATCATGATTCAATGAGGTTCAATCATGGACGAGCATTGAGGGTGAGGGAATTGTTAATTTCTTAAAAGAAAATCGCTAAAAGCATAGGCGTTTTGAAAAAAATAATTACGGACCTGGATTATTAAAGTAATATACGTATAACGAACAATTTAACGCTAGAACATATCTTAAAAAATGCGAGAAAGTCTCTATGACATTGCAGAGGCTGCGCTACAACACCTATAAGCTGAGGCACAAACTATTGAATTACTTGGAATTAATTCTGATTCTGTCATAATCAATGACGTTTAAAATTTCAACAGGCTATTAAACATTTTAACTCTAAATCAGTCAGGAGCAAGCCAAGAAGCCAAAAAGGAATACAATTAATTATTTAGGCTATAGTATTATTATTTAGGCAATAGTTTTATTATTATTGGCTATAGTTTTTATTATTTAGGCTATAGTTTTATTATTTACGCAATCGTTTTATTATTTGTCAATAGTTTTATTATTTAGGCATTAGTATTATTACTTAGCCATAGGTATTATTATTTAGGCAATAGTTTTATTATTAAGGCAATAGTTTTATTATTAGGCTATAGTTTATTATTTAGGCAATAGTTTATTATTGAGTAATACTATTGTTATTTAGGCTATATTATTATTATTTCAAAGTTATATGTAATATTATTTCAAGGCTAAGTATTATCATTTAGGCTATATATATTATTTAGTCTTTAGTATATTATTCAAGGCTATAGTATTATTATTTAAAAGCTGAATCTATTAAAATATATGCTATAGTATTACTATTTAGGCAGTAGTATTTATTATGTAGGAATATTTAATATATTATTATGCTATTTATAGTAGGCTTAATAATTATTATTTAGGCTATGTATTATTTATTTATTGCTAATGTATTATTATTTAGGCTATATTATTATTATTTGTGGTCTATAGATTATTATAAGGCTTCTTATATTAGTGTTATAGTATTATTATTAGGAGCAATAGTTTTATATTTAGCTATAGTATTATTATTTAGGCTTATTATATAGTTATAGGTATTATTTAATTTAGTTGCTATAGTAATATATTTAGGCTTATTTTAATAGTAAAGTCGTTTTTTTTTTGGCTATGTTTTGGCTATTTTGTTGTTTATTTTTGGCATAGTTTTATTATTTAAGGCTTATTTATTGGCTAAGTATATTTTTTCAAACTTGTACTATTTAATATTATGTGCTAAATATGATATTATTATTTAGGACTGCATATTATTATTAGGGTTGTAGAAATTATTTATTTAGGACTATAAGTATTATTATTTAGGCTATAGTATTATTCTGTAGGCTTTAATATTTATGTCCAAGGTAACAGTATTATTATTTAGTTCATAGTATTATTATTTTAAGGTCAATATTATATATTTAGGCTATAGTTTATTATGTTAGGATAATAATATCATTATTAGGCTGTAGTATTATTATTTAAGTACTAAATAATTATTATGTAGCATAGTATTATTATTCAGTCAAAATAGTATTTATTATTTAGTCAATATTTATTATATTTTGGCTATAGCATTATTATTTAGGCATAAGTTGTTTATTATTTAGGCTATATTAGTAATTATTTTCGAAGGCTATAGTACTACTATTTAGACTATAGTATTAATTATTTGGGCTTATAGTATTATTATTTCAAGTTAGGCAGTACTATTAGTATTTATGCTATAGTATATTATGTTGTTCAGTATTATTTATTTAGGCTTCAGTAATATTATTTCCATAGCTTATATTTATTATTAATTAGTTTTGACCCACAATATTATTAACTTAAATATTATGGTGGTTATTATTTACTATAGTATTAAGTATTTGGTTATTTTGTATTTATTATTTAGGCTATAGTGGATTATTATTAGGCTAAATTATTATTACTTTTTAGAACTATATTTTATAATGTTTAGGCTAATAGTACTAATATTTGGCTAATAGTATTTATTTAGGCTAAATTATTATTATTTAGGCTATAGTACATTATATAGCCTATAGTATTATATTTTAGGCTAAAATTAATTATTATTAGGCTATAGTTACTATTATTTATAGGCTAGTATTATTATTTAAGGCTAAATTATTATTATTTAGGCTATAGTACTATATATAGCTATGGTATTATTATTTAGGCTAAAATTATTATTTATTTAGGCTATAGATGTGTTTGTGATAACAAGCCATCTGAGTCGTGAAAGATGGAGTTAATTTGTCTTTCGCCAAAAATGTCATTAAGTATTAAACGTTTCCTTTTATTCTTTATGTTGTTCATACAGTTTCTTCTTTTTCTTACGTTTAGTTCACATATTTCTTCAATTTGCAGTAAGTCAGCCAGTCAGGATGTGCAGCCACAACTTAAAAATACTGCTCCTTTTCCCCATCTCTTTCACAATACCATTTTTCAATTCCTTCATCATCCTTATGGAGCCTTAACAGTTCTAAACAAGTACTCAGTTCTAACGGTGCAATGTTTATCAGTCATAATAAAGTGCAATTTCAAAAATTCATACAAGTGCCAGCATCTGGATGCTCCCTCATATCACATTCAGACCAACAAGGTATTTTTAACATCATTCCACATAAGAGTCACGCTTAACATATTTTGGTATGATCTCTTAATATCACTATTTTTAGGCCGCAGCGGTTGGGAACTTTGCTTTCTGTATACCTTTTGGATACTCATCCGGTCGACACTAAAGTAAGTATTGTTAAATGTGCATACATGGTGCTTGTGAAGTTTAACACCCTAGGTAATTGTTCTGACCCGGCATCCGATCCTCTCACAAAAGCTACTGCAGCACTACGCAAGAAATATGATACATCATCAGCAAGAATAAGCATTTGTGATCGCAATTCGATTTTAATGTTTACAGCGACACAAGATGCACCAACAGTAACAGAGCAAGTGAATTTAAACTCCATAACTTAGAAATACATGGTAATTATAACATCTGTGTCCTAAGCAATTTGTAAACATTCCGGATGTTGGTAAGTGTTTTACAGCGAAAAACACCAATATAATTTATATTAGCTCACCCACAATACCCAACAACACAACGTCATTTTTATTCAACCGTAAAGATAGCTTTCTCAAACCCAAAATAGAGATAAAATTAAGTCACTAACCTTTGGGACAACTTCAAAACGATGATCTATGTCTTATAACATCATGTTATTATCAATATCATTTTTATGTTTTGTTCGAAAATGTGGCAATTTAGAGCTATCACCATTCTGTTTGTACATTGTGAATTTACGTAGCCACAATACGCCAATTGTCCGGAGATTATTTTGGACAGTCCACGTAAAATCTAACCAAAAAACTAATCATAAAACTTTACTAAAAAAATACATGTTGTGCAGCAAATGAAAGATACACTGGTTTCTTAATAACCTGAACCAGAATTACCATGGCCACTGGTTACAGTGAGAGCTCTCCGCGGACAGCCTTGAGTGAAAAACCATCAATATTCAGGTCCCCAAGAAAGTAGAACCTCTCTGTCTGACATCACATACACTATCAAGCACTTTTCACACATATTATTTGATACTGACTCGTTAGCATCTGTGGGTCTATTAGCAAAACACCCAAAAGAAAAGGCTTAGAATGTGCCAAGTGAACCTGCACCACAACACTTCATTTACCATTTGACATACTGTCTTCTCTAAGCATTTCAGGGATATGGCTTCTGATTGCGAAAGTAATTCACCCCCTTGGCATTTCTCAAAATGTTTTTGCCTTACAACCTGAAATTAAAATAGATTTTTGGGGGTTTTGTATCATTTGATTTACACAACATGAATACCAACTTTGAAGATGCAAAATTTTTTTATTGTGAACAAACAAAGAAATAAGAAAAAGAAAAACTTTGAGCTGCATAACTATTCACCCCCCCAAAAGTCAGTACTTTGTAGAGGCACCTACTGCAGCAATTACAGCTGCAAGTCTCTTGGGTGGTGTCTCTATAAGCTTGGCACATCTAGCCACTGGGATTTTTGCCCATTCTTCAAGGAAAACTGCTCCCATCTCTTTTCAAGTTGGATGGGTTCCTGCTGGTGTTACAGCAAGTATTTTAACCTGTTATGGCTGCAAGGGAAGTAATTGAGTAAGCCAGAAAAAGGGTTGCCATTTCAAACGGCCATTCGTTAATATTCTTGCTCGTACAATATTTGGCATATTATTATTACTATTAGATAGAAACAATCTCCAGTTTCTAAAACCGGTTGAAATTATTTCCTCTGAGTGAAACAGAAGTCAATTTTGGCAGCACTTTCCTGGACCAGGAAGTAGAATGTCAGATCTATGCTCTGTTCAACGTTCTGCTTATACATGGTCATGATACGTAGGAGCCTAGTACACTTCATACGCCTTCCTCTGGGTGTCAAGAGGATGTGAGAGAAGAAATGTTGTGGTTTATCTCTTGGGGTCTGAGGGTGGAATCAAAGCCTATTTCTTTGGACGTGACCGTCCCACTTCCGGTACTCTGAAGCGCGCGACTTGAAGTGAGATTGCCTTCTGTTTTGCTGCCGTTATGGACGACAACTATCTCCGCTCGGATTTTTAAATTTGATACATGTGACCATATCAATCGTTAATGTAATGGTTTTTTCAATATAGTTAATCAGATTATTTGAATTTTTCGGGAGTTTGCCGTGTTCCGTTCTCTGACTTTGTTACGTTGGAGAGATCCGTGCCACTCGGCTAGTGCCCATGCCTAAAATGAAGAGGGAAGTTGCCATTCTGATCCAAACAACGGACTCATCTGGACCAAGGAAACAACTTGATCAACTCTTGATGAAAGATTAGCAAGAAGTAGACCCAGATTGTATGAATGTTATTTCATATGATCTGTCGTGCATGTGAACTGGCGTGGGCGCCCAAGTGTTTTCTGGCCTATTGTGGCTATGCTAATATAGCGTACCATTGTTTTTTGCACTGTAAAACATTTTAATCAGGAAATATTGTCTGGAATCACAAGAATGCTAGTCTTCATTGCTGCCACACTATGTATTTTCAAAGAAAATGTTTTAAATGAATGAGTAATTAGGTATTTGACGTTGGTGGTCTGTAAATTGTTATGGTGCTTCGGTGGCAATTTCTGATTGTACTGAATGTAATTTATGATTTTATTTATGATTTATAACTGAAATTATGGACATTTTTCAAAAAAACATATGCTATACAATAAATATGTTATCAGATGGTCATCTATGAGTTGTTTCTTGGTTAGTGGCTATTTATCTTGTACTTGGTCGAATTGTGTTGTACTGATGGAGTAAAAAACTGGTGAGTAAAAGTAGGGTATATTGTTACGTGGTTAAGACTAATAGATTTAACATATTTTGTCTTCCATGTTAACATTTTAAAAAATCAGGACATGTTGGACTTGATTGTGTGGTACCTTTCATAATGCTTGTATATGGAGACTTGTATATTATGATGTGAGTTATTTAAAATAGATTTTTGAAAATTTTCGCACCTGACTTGAGCTGGCTGTTGTCATAAGGGTACCGACAATGGCTTGCAAGCCCAAAGAAGTTTTTAAAGTCATACTACAGATTCTCAACTGGACTGAGGTCTGGGCTTTGGATAGGCCATTCAAGAACATTTAAATTTATCCCCTTAAACCACTCGAGCGTCGCTTTAACAGTATGCTAGGGTCATTGTCCTGCTGGAAGGTGAACCTCCGTCCCAGTCCTCAATCTCTGGGAGACGGAAACAGGTTTTCCCTTCAATAATTTTCCTGTATTTAGCACATCCATCCATTCCTTCAATTCTGACCAGTTTCCCAGTCCCCTGGAGTGAAAAACATCCCACAGCAATGATGCTTACTTCCACCGATGCCTTCACTGGTGGTGATGGTGTTCTCGGGGTGATGAGAGGTGGTTTTATTTATTTATTTTTTTTGTATTTTTTTTATAATTTATTACTTAATAAAACACAAGGGTAACATTAAAAGTATTAGAACATGAAGGACAAACAATAACAGCATCAAGTTCACGTTCAAAACTGTATCAGTTCTTCTGCAAAAACAGCGCCATCCCTTATGTGTGGAAGGCGTGCGTGTGCAT
>NW_019944587.1:40901-55089 GCF_002910315.2 Salvelinus sp. IW2-2015 | reverse complement strand
GCGGTAGAGGCGAGCAGGGCCAGAGGTGGAATGAACGCAGTGGCCCTGTTTTGGGTGTTTAGGGGCCTGATCAGAGCCTGAAGGTACGGAGGTGCCGTTCCCCTCACAGTTCCGTAGTGCAAGCACCATGTCTTGTAGCGGATGCGAGCTTCAACTGGAAGCCAGTGGAGAGAGCGAGGAAGCGGGTGGGTGACGTAGAGAACTTGGAAGGTTGAACACCAACGGGGCTTGCGGCGTGCTGGATGAGTGAGGGGTTAATAGGCACAGGCAGCGGAAGCCCAGCCATTTATGCTATTAAGTATATTTATGTATGCTTCAGTATTATTATTTTAGGGCCTTCAGTATATTATTTCCATAGCGTATATTATTATTATTATTTGGACCACAATATTATTACTTAAGCTTATGGTGTTATTATTTAGGCTATAGTATTATTATTTAGCGTTCTGTTATTATTATTTAGGCTATAGTATTATCCTATTTAGGCTAAATTATTATTATTTTAGGCATATATAATTATTATAGCTATGGTATATTATTTTATGTCACTTCCTGAGCCTGTTTTCTGGTTTAGTTTTGGTGTTAGTGTCAGAACGTGAGTTGGGGTGGGCATTCTAATGTTGTTTTTCTGATGTTTGATCTGTAATTTATAATCAGTGTTGCTAAGGTAATGGTTCTTCAAGCAGGGCGAGGTGGTCTCTTGGTCCTCTAGATTGAGAGTCCATATTTAGGTAGGCTGTTTTCATTGTGTTGTTTGTGGGTGGTTTGTTCCTGTTGTCTGTGTCGATGTTTTTGCACCATAACGGAACTGTTTTACGTTTTGTTCATTTCATGTAGTCTGTTCGTTCATTCTCTTCACGTTGTATGTAAGTTCGTTGTTCAGTCTGTCTACTTTCGTTTTTTATTTTTGATCATTTTCAAGTATTAGTTCGTGTTTCGTTTGTTTTGTTCTTTTTGTGCTTTGTTAATAAAATTCATCATTGTCATTTCAACGCCGCTTGCACCTTGGTTCAATGCCCAGGCTCCTCCTCTTCGATGAAGAGGAGGGAGGACCGCCGTTACAATTTAGGCCTAAATTATATTATTTTAGCTATAGTTACTATTATATAGGCTATTGGTATTATTATTTAAGGCTAATTATTATTATTTAGGCTATAAGTACACTATTATATAGCCTATGTATTATTATTTAGGCTAAATTATTTATTTATTTAGGTATAATGTGTTTGTGATAACAAGCCATCTGAGTCGATGAAAGATGGAGTTAA
This sequence comes from Salvelinus sp. IW2-2015, assembly GCF_002910315.2. Taxonomy (NCBI): domain Eukaryota; kingdom Metazoa; phylum Chordata; class Actinopteri; order Salmoniformes; family Salmonidae; genus Salvelinus; species Salvelinus sp. IW2-2015. Next base: position 53,821 of record NW_019944587.1, on the reverse strand, counting down.
TTTGTCTTTCGCCAAAAAATGTCTTAAGTACTTAAACGTTATTTCCTTTTATTCTTTATGTTGTTCATACAGTTCTTCTTTTTCTTACGTTTAGTCACATCATTTCTTCAATTTGCAGTAAGTCAGCCAGTCAGGATGTTGCAGCCACACTTAAATGTACTGCTGTCCTTTTCCCCATCTCTTTCACAATACCATTTTCAATTCCTCATCATCCTATGGAGCTTAACTAGTTCTAAAAGTCCATTCTCTAACCGGTCAATGTTTATCAGTCATTAGAGAAGCAATTCTAAAATTCATCAAGTGCAGCATCTGATGCTTCCTCATATTATCACATCAGACCAACAAGGTATTTTAACATCATTCCACATAAGAGTCACGCAAAACATATTTTGTATGATCTCTTTAATATACACATTTTTAGGCCGCAGCTGTTGGGAACTTTGTGCTTTCCTGGATATAGCCACTATATTGTGTCACTGCATCCAGATGGGACGGATAACAGCTTCAGAACAAAGGTCTCAGTATTTAGTAAAAATTGTTGATCATACCATGTGATGATCTTGTTCCTAAGAAGTGTTTGTAAAACACCCTAGGTAAGTTGATTAACTCTAACGAGCACCCTCCCGGCATCCGGGATCCTCCTCATCAAAAAAGCTGACTAGCATAGCCTAGCCTAACGCACAGGGATATCATATAATATAATATTCATGGAAATCACAAGTCCAATACAGCAAATGAAGATAAACGCATCTTGGTTGAATCCAGCCATTCATTTCGATTTTTTAAAAATGTTTTACAGCGAAAACAACAAGATAGCACCAAAAACAGCCAGAATAATTACAGAGAGCAACGTGAAATATATTAAATACTCATCATAAAAACATTTATGAAAAATACATGGTGTACAGCAAATATGAAAGATAAACATCTTGTGAATCCAGCCAAAAAATTTCCGATGTTCTAAGTGTTTTACAGCGAAAAACACCAATATTAATTTATTAATTAGCTCACCCACAATACCCAACAACACAACGTCATTTTTTTCACCGTAAAGATAGCTTTTCTCAAACCACAAAATAGAGATAAAATTAATCACGTAAACTTTGGGACAACATCAAGATGACAGTCTTATAACATCATGTTATTACAATACATTTTTATGTTTTGTTTCGAAAATGTGGCAATTTAGAGCTACACCATTCTGGTTTGTACATTGTGAATACGTAGCCCACAATACGCCCAAATTGTCCGGAGATTATTTTGGACAGTCACGTAAAATCTAACCAAAAAACTCATCATAAAACTTTACTAAAAAAAATACATGTTGTGCAGCAAATGAAAAGATACACTGGTTCTTAATAACCTGAACCAGATTACAGCCACTGGTTACAGTGAGAGCTTCCGCGGACAGCCTTGAGTGAAAAACCAGTCAATATTCAGGTCCCCAAAGAAAGTAGAACCTCTTCTGTCTGACATCACATACACTATCAAGCATTTCACACATATTATTTAGATACTGACTTGTTTAGCATTGGGTGGGTCTATAGCAAAACACCCAAAAAGAAAAGGCTTAGATGTGCCAAGTGAACTGCAACACAACACTTCAATTAGCATTTGACATACTGTCTTGCTCTAGCATTCTCAGATAATGGCTCTGGATTGCGGAAAGTAATTCACCGGCCTTGCATTTCTCAAAATGTTTTTGTGTTACAAGCTGAAATTAAAATTAGGACTTTTTTGGGGGGTTTGTTTATCATTTGATTTACACAAAGTGAATACCAACTTTTGAAGATGCAAATTTTTTTATTGTGAAACAAAGCAAGAAATAGAAAAAAAACAGAAACTTTGAGCTTGCATAACTATTGCACGCCCCAAAAGTTAGTACTTGTAGAGGCCCTACTTGCAGCAATTACAGCTGCCAGCATCTTGGGGTGTGTCTATAAGCTTGGACATTCTAGCCACTGGGATTTTGCCCATTCTTCAGAAAAACTGCTCCAGCTCCTTCAAGTTGGATGGGTTTCCTGCTGGGTGTACAGCAGTATTTAGAGTCAACTACAATTCTGCAACTGGACTGAGGTCTGGGCTTTGACTAGGCCATTCCAAAGACATTTAAATTATCCCCTTTTAAACACTCGAGCGTCGCTTTTAACAGTAATGGGCTTAGGGGTATTGTCTGCTGGAAGGTGAACTCCGTCCCAGTCTCAAAATCTCTGGAGACGGAAAACAGTTTCCTCAATAATTTCCCTGTATTTTAGCTCCTCCATCATTACTCAATGCTTTGACAGTTTCCCAGGTCCTGCCGATGAAAAAACATCCCACAGCATGATGCTACTTCCACCATATTTTTTTATTTTTTATAATTTATTACAAAAAAACACAAGGGGTAATCATTAAGTATTGAACCTGAAGGACACAAAACATGGCACAGTCGACTATCACATTTACGTCACTCCAATAGCGTCATGGAAACAGTAGTGATACAGTCTTTCTGCTACCTACAACAGGCGAGCCACCTCACCTCTCATGCGCATCGTCGTGCAGGAGTCGCTGCGTGTGATGCCCAAGTGCGTATAGTGATATAAAATATATGTCATAGTTTCCTATTGGATTCAGGTCTACAGGATTCCACACACGAATTCTTGGTCTGAATACCACCAACTACCTGAGGCCTCATATTGACGATTGCTCCTTCCCCAGCACAGTGTTTTCACATCCCAAAGATTAGCTGGAGTGCAGTCCTGTAGTGCGTCTTATCATCCAACTCATTATATATGATCCGCGCGTGAGTCCGCTGACCAGGTCACCACTCCTTGAGAAACTGCCAAATGTAAGAGATGATAAATTTTGAATTTATATATTAATTCTCATATGATCCATATTTTTGCGCGATCGTCGCCTTTATGATGATATCCCCCAAGCAACATTTGCTCCTACATATGAATCAACGACAAGAGATTACATATAAAAGAGGAGAAATCATTAATTCAGAAAGGTATCAATAAAGGAATCGAGGTTAATATTAGATGATATCCCTTTAATTTCAGCATAAGCGAGACCAGAGGGTCTAAATGTTTTGCTGTGTGTTTCTTTAGCTAATTGTGAATTATTATCACATTGTACAGAATCAAAGACATCAAGTGTATCAACTGAAGATCATCTAGCAGCGAAATCTGCCAGCACGTGCTATTATGTCTGTTGGTGGCTAGGATCAATAAGATCAACATGCGCGAATGGCGGGCAGCCCACCATCCGATGTACCTAAGTTGTTGTGGGTGTCACTGTGCGATATTGAGATGGTGATAATTTCTTGGCGTGAATTAGAGTAAGTATAGTGGTTTATAATTGAGGTTGAGCAAATTAATGCATGTGATGCTATACACACCACGCTGCCAGACTACAAAGAATCACCCTTCTAGTGCAGATTGACCGGAGCATTAACAAAAGGTGTTTGATAAAAAACACTGCCACCTTTAGTATCATTCAAATGTACATTTTATTTATGTTTTAATTTGACTCTTTTTCCCCGTTTATCTTTTTTGACCATCATCATTGTCTCTCACACAGCAACTCACTTCCCACTTGTTCTCAATCCACATACCAACCCTTCAGCTTCCCTCAGCCCATCCCATCTTATCTTCTGCTGGCCACCCAACTTCGTGTTTCTACGCAACCAACATACTTTCAACTATGCTGTGAATGATTTAACGTAACAATTCAATATTATCTAATCGAATAGAATCTACAGATTGCGTTTGTTGAAAATAAAATACTTTTACTAAAAGAGTATTAGTATATAGTAATTGACTGACCCGGTCTCTCCAGATCTCCTAACAGTACTATTTCTAGGGTCTTCATTTAGCATCAATGCTATTGCATTTTTTCACCATTTCCTTGAACACCGTTGAGACCAGAATCAGGCTACCTGAGGCCAATACCAAAAATAATGGTCTATTGATTCTGTATCCATCACAACAAAAATCTGCAGAGCTCGATGATTTTATGCCCCAAATATTCAACATTTTTGTTGGTTGGCAAGAATTCATGTAATAATTTTAACTGAAAAGCACAAAGTCTAGAATCTTGGCGTTTTTTATATATCAAGCTTCATACACCTTTACCATGGAATCCGTGGCATCAAAAATCTCTTTCCTACTATTTTTTAATCTGTATGGCAACAGTTGTCAACATCCTGGTCCGCAAATTAAAATGGTATACTTTCCTATTCATCTATTTTTTATACCTCCGCCAGAGTTTTGATCCTTTATATGATGAGAGGTGTTGGGTTTGCCCACAGGAAATATTTAGTGTTTCCTTGGATGCCCAAAAGCAACATTTTTGTCTCGTTCATGACCAGAGAACCTTTCTTCCATAAGTTTGGGGAGTCTCCCACATGCCCTTTTGGCAAACACAAACGTGTTTGCTTTATTTTTCCTTAAGCATTGCTTTTTCTGACCATCTTCCGTAAAGCCCAGGCTCTGTGGAGTGTACGCTTAAAGTGGTCCTATGGAACGATACTCAAATCTCCGCTGTGGAGCTTTGTAGACACTGAACCAGCAAACTATGTGGAAATTCATATTTGTGTCATTCTCAACTTTTGGCCACGACTGTAGAGCTCTCCACCAATCAGGCCTTTAAAGTAGAGTGGCCAGACAGAAGCCACTCCTCAGTAAAAGGCTAATGACAGCCAACTTGGAGTTTGCCAAAAAGGCACCTAAAGACTCTCAGACCATGAGAAACAAGATTCTCTGGTCTAATAAAAACCGAGATTGAACTCTTTGGCCTGAATGCCAAGCATCACGGCTGGAGGATACCTGGGACCATCCCTACGGTGAAGCACGGTGGTGGCAGCATCATGCTTTGGGGATTTTCTTTCAGCGGCAGGGACAAGAAGACTAGTCAGGATCGAGGGAAAGATAAATGGGGCAAAGGTTAGAGCGTTGGATCAGTAACTGAAACATTGGAAGATCGAATCCACAAGCTGACAAGATAAAAATATGTTGTTCTGCCCCTGAACAAGGCAGCTAACCCACAGTTCCTAGGCCGTCATTGAAAATAATATTTATTTTTCTTAACTTCTTGCAGATCAGTGGGACGGCCAACATCCGGTGAAATGGCAGAGCGCCAAATTCAAATTAAATTACTATAAATATTAAAATATTAAACTAATCTCATGAAATCACAAGTGCAATACATCCAAATAAAGCTTAACTTGTTGTTAATCCAGCCAAGGTGTCAGATTTCAAAAAGGCTTTACGGCAAAAGCAAACCATGCGATTATCTGAGAACAGCGTCCAGCACACAAATGCATAACAAATCATTTTCAACCAGTGAGTTGCGACACAAAAATAGACATATAATATATGTGTCACGTAATGACCTTAGTTCCTTTTTTAAGTCTTTATTTTGGTTTGGTCAGGGCGTGAGTTGGGGTGGGCATTCTATGTTGTTTTTCTATGTTTTGTTCTGTATTTTATATTTCTATGTGTTTGGCCTAGTATGGTTCTCAATCAGAGGCAGGTGTCAGTCGTTGTCTCTGATTGGGAGCCATATTTAGGTAGTTTTCTATTGTGTTTTGTGGGTGATTGTTTCCGGTGTTAGTACCATACGGTACTGTTTCGGTTTTAATTTATTCTCTTGTTCTTTTGTATTTTCTTTTGTATTTTGTATTCATTTCTCGATTAAATTATATTATGGATACGTACCACGCTGCACATTGGTTCGATCCTTGCTACTCCTCTTCAGACAAAGAGGACGAAAGTCTTTACAATATGCCTTACCTTTGAAGATCTTCTTCTGTTGGCACTCCAAAATGTCCCAGAAAAATCACAAATGGTCCTTTTGTTCGATAATGTCCTTTTTTATGTCCCAAAAATGTCCATTTATTTGGTGCGTTTGATTCAGAAATACACCGGTTTCAACTCACCCAACATGCAAAGTATCTAATAAGTAAACAAACAAACANCCATTTATTTGGTGCGTTTGATTCAGAAATACACCGGTTTCAACTCACCCAACATGCAAAGTATCTAATAAGTAAACAAACAAACATTTCAAACAACGTTCCTAATCCTTTCTCTGGTATCCTAAAATGTAAATAATCGATAAAATGTCATCTGTTTTCAATACCGAAGAAAAATTCCACGGAGCGCGCTCCTGTGTACGCGAAAAAAAAGACTTCAGCCCTTCACAGTGACACGAACAATTTACAGCCGTACTTCTTCATTCCTCAAAAGAAAAACATCAACCAATTTCTAAAGACTGTTGACACATAGTGGAAGCCATAGGAACTACAACTAGGGCCCATATAAATCAGGATTCCCAATGAAACCTAGTGGAAAACACAATGAGCTCACTTTTTTTTACCCTGGATGGATTGTGCTCGGGGTTTCGCCTGCCAAATTAGTTCTGTAATACTCACAGACATTATTCTAACAGTTTTAGAAACTTCAGAGTGTTTTCTATCCAAATCGACTAAGTATATGCATATCCTAGCTTCTGGGCCTGAGAAACAGGCACGCTTTTCATCCGGACGTGAAAATACCGTCCCCTATCCCAAAGAAGTTTTAACTGRCTTTCCTAGTTAAATAAAGGTCAAAAAAATAGATCCTTGATGAAAACCTGCTCCAGAACACTCAGGACCTCAGACTGGGGYGAAGGTTCACCTTCCAACAGGACAACGACTCTAAGCACACAGCCAAGACAACGCAGTAGTGGCTTCGGGACAAGTCTCTGAATATCCTGAAACGGCCCAGCCAGAGCTCGGACTTGAATCCGATCGAACAAATCTGGAGAGACTTAAAAATAGCTGTGCAGCGACGCTCCCCATCCAACTTGACAGAGCTTGAGAGGATCTGCATAGAAGAATGGGAGTAACTCACCAAATACAGGTGTGCCAAGCTTGTAGTGTCATAGCCAAGACAACTCGAGGCTGTAATTGCTGCCTAAGGTGCTTCAATAAAGTACTGAGTAAAGGGTCTGAATATTTATGTAAATGTGATATTTCCATTTTCTGTTTCTAATAATTTAGTAACATTGTCTAAAAAACATGTATTTTCTTCATCATTATGGGGTATTGTTTGTAGATTAATGTGGAAAAAGTATATTTAATTAATCAATTTTAGAATTAAGCTGTAACGTTACAAAATGTGTAAAAAGTCAAGGGGTCTGAGTACTTTCCGAATGCAATATAAGTCAAAACTTTAACTTACCACTCAAGAACATTCACTGTCTTCTTTGTAAGCACCTCCAGTGTAGATTGTAGAGTGTTTTAGGTTATTGTCCCGCTGAAAGGTGAATTCATCTCCCAGCGTTTGGTGGAAAGCACATTGAACCAGTTTTTCCTCAGGATTTTGCCTGTGCTTAGCTTCATTCCATTTCTTCTCATCCTGAAAAACTCCCCAGTCCTTAAAGATGACAAGCATACCCATAACATGATACAGCCACCACTATGCTTGAAAATATGGAGAGTAGTACTCAGCAAATGTGTTGTTTTGAATTTGCCCCAAACATAGCACTTTGTTAAAGTTAATTGCTCTGCCACATTTTTTTGCAGTATTACTTTATTGCCTTGTTGCAAAACAGGATGCATGTTTTGGAATATTTTTATTCTGTACAGGCTTCCTTCTTTTCACTCGGTTAATTATCTTATCTTAATATTGTAGAGTAACTGCAATGTTGTTGATCGATTCTCAGTTTTCTCCTTAAACCAATACAAAAAACACTAAACATTCCCCGACTGAAATTGAAAAAGCATGACCCTCTCCCATTTTCCTACAGGTAACAATTGATTGAAATTGGACCATTCCATAAAGCACTTGGACTACACTGATAAAGCACTTAGTCAGTGTGCAGATGAATGTAGCAATCCAAACTATTTAACAGAATGAATGGTCGGAAATTGCCTGACAGGGGAACCGATGAAGACATATCTGCTCTCTCTCTCTCTGTCTCTCTGTCTCTCTCCCTCCCCCTCCCTCTCTCTCTCTCTCTCTCTCTCCATCTCTCTCTCTCTCTCCCTTCTCTCTCTCTCTCTTCTCTCTCTCTCTCTTCTCTTCTCTCTCTCTCTCTCTCTCTCTCTCCTCCCTCTCCTCTCCTCCCTCTCTCTCCCTCCCTCTCTCTCTCTCTCCCTCCCTCTGCAGCGATGCAGTTGTTCACTTCATCTAATCTAGGTACATAAATAATGCATCCCAATGGCACCCTATTCCCTATATAGCGCATACTTTTGACCAAACCATATGAGACCTGCACTATATAGGAAAAGGGTGCCGTTTGGAAAACACTTAACATGTTTCTAAAAAAAGGCACGCTGTTCCCTATTTGGTTGCCATTAGGCCTGCTGCTCTGGTCTAAGTAGTGCACTATATAGGGAATATGGTGTCATTGGGGAAGGAAAGTGTTTCAATTAAAATCCCCCATAATCCATCATTCTCTTTTGACCTTAATTAAGTTTACAGGAACTAATTGAGAAAAGAGAGCAGACGCCTGATACCCAACACACAAAAACACACAAACACACAAACACACACACACACACACACACATGACAAGGTCACCGCATTAAAACAATAGAAGGCGTTTCTAACTGCAGAGAACAGACAATGTCACTCTAAAGGATATATTTTGCTCAAAAACTAAGGACCTGTGAACCTCTATCTGCAAGCTCTGAAGTCACATGACATGACAAACTTGTCATGAGCACCCACTTCCCACAAGGTATGACTCCAAACACCCAGAAAAGGCTACTCTCCTTGATCGTTATCCTCACAAATAATCCTGATAGGTATCAGTCTGGTGTTTTCTGTAATGACCTTAGTGATCACTGTTTTACAGCCTGTGTTCGTAATGGCTGCTCAGTGAAACGACCTGTCCTGATTTGTCATAGACGCTTGCTAATAAACTTTAATGAGCAAGCCTTCCTTCATGATCTGGTCTCTGTAAAATGGTCTAGAATCAGCTTGATCCCCTCTGTCGAAGACGCTTGGACCTTCTTTTTTTATATTTTCAGTGGTATTGTTAACAAACACGCCCCCATGAAGAAAATTTGATTTAAAAACAGGTTCAGCCCCTGGTTCGACTGTGATCTTGCAGAGTTACTCCACCTCAAGAAGAATTGCATTTGGCGAAAGGCTCGGCTCATGTTTATTCAAGCTGACTGGCTCTCGTTCAGGGCAATTGAGAAATAAGTGCACTCAGGTTATCCAGAAGGCCAAAGTTAGTTACTTTAAGGAGCAGTTCTCTCTCTGTGGGTCTAACCCCAAGAAGTTCTGGAAAACGGTTAAAGACCTGGAGAATAAACCCTCCTCCTCACAGCTCCTCAAATAGTGCAGTGTATAAAGTCAGAAAATCTGCTGTCTCAGCCACTACCTGTCACCAAGGGAGTACCCCAAGGCTCAATCCTAGGCCCCACGCTCTTCTCAATTTACATCAAGAACTTAGCTCAGGCAGTAGGAAGCTCTCTCATCCATTCACATGCAGATGATACAGTCTTATACTCAGCTGGCCCCTCCCCGGAATTTGTGCTAAATGCTCTACAACAAAGCGTTCTTAGTGTCCAACAAGCTTTCTCTGCCCTGAACCTTGTTCTGAACACCTCCAAAACAAAGGTCATGGGAARAATGCCCCTCTAACCCACAGGTGTTAATACTACCTCTGAGGTGTTCAGAGCTTGAGGTAGTCACCTCATACAAGTACTTGGGAGTATGGCTCGACAGTACATTGTCCTTCTCTCAGCACATATCAAAGCAGGCTAAAGTTAAATCTAGACTTGGTTTCCTCTATTGTAATCGCTCCTCTTTCACTCCAGCTGCCAAACTAACCCTGATTCAGATGACCATCCTACCTACGCTAGATCACAAAGACATAATTTATAGATCGGCAGGTAAGGGTGCTCTCGAGCGGCTAGACGTTCTCTACCATTCGGCCAACAGATTTGCCACCAATGTTCCTTATAGGACACATCACTGCACTCTATACTCATCTGTACTCTGGTCATCTCTGTATACCCGTCACAAGACCCACTGGTTGATGCTCATCTATAAAACCCTCTTAGGCCTCACTCCCGCCTATCTGAGATATCTACTGCAGCCCTCATCCTCCACATACAACACACGTTCTGCCAGTCACATTTTGTTAAAGGTCCCCAAAGCACACACATCCCTGGGTGTGTGCCCTCTTTTCAGTCCGCTGCAGCTAGCGACTGGAACGAGCTGCAACAAACACTCAAACTGGACAGTTTTATCTCAATCTCTTCATGAAAGACTCAATCATGGACACTCTTACTGACAGTTGTGGCTGCTTTGTGTGATGTATTGTTGTCTCTACCTTCTTGACCTTTGTGCTGTTGACTGTGTCCAATAATGTTTGTGCCATGTGTTGTACTGCTAACATGTTGTGTTGCTACCATGTTGTGTTGTCATGTGTTGCTGCCTTGCTATGTTGTTGTCTTAGGTCTCTCTTTATGTAGTGTTGTGTTGTCTCTCCTGTTGTGATGTGTATTTTGTCCTATATTTATATTGATTTTTATATTTTATTTTAATCCCAGGCCCCTGTCCCCGCAGGGGGCCTTTTGCCTTTTGGAAGGCCATCATTGTAATTCAATTCTGACCAGTTTTCCCAGTCCCTGCCGATGAAAACATCCCCACAGCATGATGCTGCCACCACCATACTTCACTGTGGGAGTGAGTGTTTCTCGGGGTGATGAGAGGTGTTGGGTTTGCGGCAGATATAGCTTTTTCTCTTGAATCGCCCAAATAGCTACAGTTTTAGTCTCGTCTGACCAGAGTACCTTCTTCCTTAAGTTTCGGGGGAGTCTCCACATGTCTTTTGGCGCGAGCACCAAAACGTGTGTGCTTATTTCTTTATTCAATGGCTTTTTTTCTGGCTACTCTTCTGTTAAAGCACAGCTCTGTGAAGTGTGATGCTTAAAGTGGTCCTACAGACAGATTACTCCATTCTCCGTTATGGAGCTTTGCAGCTCCTTCAGGGTTGTCGTTGGTCTTTTTGTTGCCTTTCTCTGATTTCTGGGAGGGCAGTTTTGTTGTGGTTCCATATTCCTTTCAATTTTTTTATAACGGATTTAATGGTGCCTCTGTGGGATGTTCAAAATTTCTGAATTTTTTATAACCCAACCGCTGATTTGTACTTTCTCCCCACAACTTTGCCCCTGAAACCTGTTTGGAGAGCTCCTTGGTCTCATGGTACCACTAGCTTGGTGGTGCCTCTTGCTTAGTGGTGTTGCAGACTCTGGAGCCTTTCAGAACAGGTGTATTTTATACTGAGATCATGTGATACTTAGATTGAACACAGGTGGACTTTATTTATACTAATTATGTAACTCTGAAGGTAATTGGTTGCGACCATATCTTATTTAGGGCTTCATAGCAAAGGGGTGAATACATATGCACGCACCATTTTCAATTTTTTTATTTTTTGAAATGATTTTGAAACAAGTTTATTTTTTAAAATTTCACTTCAACAATGTGGACAATTTGTATATGTCCGTTACATGAAATCCAAATAAAAATCAATTTAAATTACAGGTTATAAATCAACATAAATAGGAAAACGCCAAGGGGGAGATACTTTTGCAAGGCACTGTAGATTCTGAAGTCAAATGTCTACTGTTTGCTAATGATCTGGTGCTTCTGTCGCCAACAAAGGAGGACCTACAACAGCACCTAGATCTTTCTGCCAGATTCTGCCAGACCAGGGCCCTGACAGTAAATCTCAGAAAGACAAAAATAATGGTGTTCCAAAAAACAGGTCCAGTTGCCTGTACCCAAATACAAATTTTAATCTAGACACTGTTGTCCTAGAGCACACAAAAAAGATTCATGTCTCGGCCTTACAACTGGAGTGTTGGCCAGGTGGGACGGTAGCCGTCTCACACCCCTAGAGAGGATAACAAAGCCATCACCTACAGAGAGATGATCCTGGCTTCCTAAGCAAGCTTGGTACTGGGGCTCTGAACACAAACACAAACAGACCCCACAGAGCCCCAGGACAGCAACACAATTAGACCTTTTCAAAAACCAAAAAGACTTCACACACATTTAAAGAATTAACAAGAAAACTGAACAAACTAGAGTGCTATTTCGGCCCTTAAACAGAGAGCACACAGTGCCATAATACCTGACCACTGTGACCGACCCAAAATTAAGGAAAGCTTTGACTATGTACGACTCAGTGAGCATAACCTTGCTATTGGAGAAAGGCCAACGTAGGCAGGACCTGGCTCTCAAGAGAAGACAGGCTATGTGCACACTTGCCCACAAAATGAGGTGGAACATTAGCTGCACTAACCTTTTCCCAAATGTATGACCATATTAGTATCAGATATGAAGACCCAGATGCAGACCACGTTGAGAAATCAATATTTTAATTATCCACAGAGGCATAAATGATGACCATCTGAAATATCTTTATTATTTCTTGACATTTTGTGAGTGTATTGTTTACTGTTCAATTTTTATTTAGTTTTATTCACTTTTGTTTATTATCTATTTCATTTGCTTTGGCAATGTTAACATATGTTCCATGCCACTAAAGTCCCCTTAAATAAAATAAAAAATATTATATGAGAGAGAGATAGACGGAGAGCCAGAAGAGAGGCAGAGATAACCGGGAGGAGACAGGGAGAGAGAGAGAGAGAGAGAGAGAAGAGAGGGAAGAGAGATGAGAGACAGAGAGAACGGAGAGAGAGAGAGAGAGGAGAGGTAGAGAGAGAGAGAGAGGAGAGACTGAGACGACAGAGAGACAGAGAGAGACAATGACCAGACCAGAGTAAATCAGATTCAGCGAAACAAAACAATCACAAAGTTTATATAGTCGGAGATGCAGAGATTAAGAAGAAATTGACAGAAACTGAAGAGAGTGAGGGGAGGACCTTTTATTTAACTAGTCAGTTAAGAACAAATTCTTAT
>NW_019944587.1:29649-40876 GCF_002910315.2 Salvelinus sp. IW2-2015 | reverse complement strand
ACCATCCCCACAGTGAAGTATGGTGGTGGCAGCATCATGCTGTGGGGATGTTTTTCATCGGCAGGGACTGGGAAACTGGTCAGAATTGAAGGAATGATGGATGGCGCTAAATACAGGGAAATTCTTGAGGGAAACCTGTTTCAGTCTTCCAGAGATTTGAGACTGGGACGGAGGTTCACCTTCCAGCAGGACAATGACCCTAAGCATACTGTTAAAGCAACACGCAAATGGTTTAATGGGAAACATTTAAATGTCTTGGAATGTCCTAGTCAAAGCCCAGACCTCAATCTAATTGAGAATCTGTGGTATGACTTAAATATTGCTGTACACCAATCGAACCCATCCAACTTGAAGGAGCTGGAGCAGTTTTTCCTTGAAGAATGGGCAAAAATCCCAGTGGCTAGATGTGCCAAGCTTACAGAGACATACTCCATGAGACTTGCAGCTGTAATTGCTGGAAAAGGTGTTTCTACAAAGTATTGACTTTGTAGGGGTGAATAGTTATGCACGCTCAAGTTTTCTGTTTTTTTGTCTTGTTTCTTGTTTGTTTCACCCCAAAAAATATTTTGCATCTTCAAAGTGGTATTCATGTTGTGTAAATCAAATGATACAAACCCCCAAAAAACTATTTTAATTCCAGGTTGTAAGGTAAAAAAATTGGAAAAATGCCAAGGAGGGTGAATATTTTCGTTAGCCACTAAAAGGTAATCAAGGAGGTGATGCAGTCCAGGTGAGTGTCATAATGCACCGATGCGCATAACGATGGTGACAGGTGTGCGCCATAACGAGCAGCCTGGTGACCTAGAGGCCGGAGAGGGAGCACAGGTGACAGAGAGTCCAGTGGGTTCTGGTAGTCTTTAATAGTTTATTCTGAGATATTTTTTTGTTTTTTTGTTTTGTTGTTGCTCATTTGAATGTTTTTGTTGTTAGTTCTTTGTTATAGATCCAAAAAGTTTGGAGAAGTGGTTTATCCATACATCTCCGTTTTTGGATAGATATCTCTTCGTCTTGTTGTTTGTTTAGTGTTTTCCAATTTTCCCAGAAGTGGTTAGAATCTATGGATTCTTCAATTACATGAAAATTATTTCTGATGTGCCGGTCCATTTTTTTTTCATAGTGTATTTCTGTATTGCTTTAGTGATTCACTGATTCACTCATTTTTAGTGAAGTCGTAGGCTCAGGTTTTCTGGGTCTCTATGTTTTTTGTTGTACAGGTTTCTCAATTTGTTCCTTAGATCTTTGCATTCTTCACCAAACCATTTGTCAATGTTGTTCATTTTCTTTGGTTGTCTGCATGAACTGTTTAGATTTGATATTGAAGTTGAGAGGTCAAATATCCTGTTTAGGCTTTGTACTGCCAAGTTTACACCTTCACTATTACAGTGGAACGTTTTGTCCAGGAAGTTGTCTAAAAGGGATTGAATTTGTTGTTGCCTAATTGTTTTTTTGGTAGGTTTCCACACTACTTTCATTCCATCTATAGCATTTCTTACTCAGTTCCTTTGGCTTTGATGTCTCATGATTGAGTTTTGCTCTGTTCAAGTAGACTGTGACTTTGCTGTGATCTGATAGGAGTGTCAGTGGGCTGACTGTGAACGCTCTGAGAGACTCTGGGTTGAGGTCAGTGATAAAGTAGTCTGCAGTACTACTGCCAAGAGATGAGCTATAGGTTTACCTACCATAGGAGCCTACCATTGACTATGTACATACCCAGCGTGCGATGGACCTGCAGGAGTTGAGACCCGTTTTTGTTGGTTGAGGGTGTCAGGTTCTTGTCCAGTTCTGGCATTTAGGTCACCAGAGACCAGTACATAACCCATATACATAACTACATATCCCTGGAAATGATTGATTTCCCCCTCCAGGATGGAGAAGCTGTTTTGTGCTCCCGAGTGGCATAGTGGTTTAAGGCACTGCGTCTCAGTGCAAGAGTACCTGGTTCGAATCCAGGCTGTATCACATCTGGCCATGATTGGGAGTCCCGTAGGGCGGCGCACAATTGGTCCAGGATTGGCCGGAGTAGCATTCATTGTAAATAAGAATTTGCCTAGTTAAATAAATATAATAAAATGATGGCATGGGGATTCTATTTTGGGGATATAGGTAGCACACAGGAGAACATCTTTCTCTGTTGAGATCATTTCAATTTCTTTCTCTGTTGATTTCATTTCAATTTCTAGCCAAATGTAAAATGTTCCTGTTTTGATATTTTTTTTAGAGTGAGTTAGGTCTGCTCTACAACAAATTAGCATACCCCCTGAGTCTCGTCCCTGTTTCACACCTGGTAGTTTGGTGGATGGGACTCCCAGCTCTCTGTAACCTAGAGAGCAACCTCTCTCTCTCTCTCTTTCTCTCTTTTGTTCTCTCTTTCTGTCTATCTCTGTCTCTCTCTCTCCAATTCAATTCAACTGGATTTATTGGCATGGGGAACATATGTTTACATTGCCAAAGCAAGTGAAATAGACAATAAACAAAATGGAAAGGATCAAAGAAATCAGTAAACTTTTAAATGAATAGAGATATTTAAAATGTTACATTATTGGCTATAATATTATCTCTCTCGCTCTCAATATCTCCAGAAGCTTAATGCTAACCCTAAATCTACAAAGAGGCAGAAGGCTATCTGTACGTTAGTTTAATGTTAGCTTAATGCTAACCCTATATACAGGTATAGCTAAAAGTCATAGGCTAACCTGTACGCTAGTTTAGATGCTAAACACAAATGCTAACAGAGAGAGGTAGAGGGCTATCTGTATGTTGCTTCAATGCTAACACCAAATCTACAGAGAGAGGCAGAGGGCTATCCGTATGTTAGCTTCATGCTAACAGCAAATAATACAGAGAGAGGGCAGAGGGCTATCTGTACGCTAGTTTAATGCTAACACCAATCTACAGAGAGAGGTAAGGGCTATCTGTATGTTTGCTTCATTGCTAACACCAAATCTACAGAGAGAGGCAGGGGGCTATCTGTATGTTAGCTTCATGCTAAACCCAAAATCTACAGAGAGAGCGCAGAGGGCTAATCCGTATGTTAGCTTCATGCTAAACAGCAAAATATACAGCAGAGAGGCAAGGGCTATCTGTATGTTAGCCTTTCATGCTTAACAGACAATATATCAGAGAGAGGTAGAAGGGCTTCTGTATGTTAGCTTCATGCTAACACCAATCTACAGAGAGAGTAAGAGGGCTTCTGTATGTTAGCTTCAATGCCTAACACCAAATCTACAGAGAGAGGCAGAGGGCTATCTGTATGTTAGCTTCATGCTCACAATCTACAGAGAGAGGCAGAGGGCTTCTCTGTGTGTTAGCTCATGCTAAGACCTCATTAGTGTGATTACTGTCACTTTGTTCATGCTGTGATGATAAACGTGTGTGTGTTGTGCTGTTGGTGTTTGTTGTGTGTATGTGTGGTTGTGTGTGTGTCGTGACACTTTAGAGGAGAATCACTAGGAATTAGTCCTGAGAAGGTTAAATTTGGCTGGCTCTCTCTGATAACGGGTAAATATGAAGGTGACTATTGACATGATGTGTAGGGTCCTATTAATTGTTAAATGTTAATGTTAATTTTGTGTCAGACGTTGAATAAAAAGGGGGGAGTGGAAAGGGAATGAGAAGGGGGGAGAGGAGGGAGAGGAGGAAGAAGTGGAGAGGGAAGAAGGGAAGAGTAGGGGAAGGAGCAGGAAGACGGGAGGAAAGAGGGAAGATGGGGAAGTAACAGGAAGAGGGGAGGAAAAGAGGGGAAGATGGGGAAGTAACAGGAAGAGGGGAGGAAAGAGGGAAGTGTTGGGAAGGTAACAGGAAGAGGGGAAGGAAAGAGGGGAGATGGGGAAGTAACAGGAAGAGGGGGGAAAGAGGGGAGAAGGGGATAACAGGAAGAGGGGAGGAAAGAGGGGAAGATGGGAAGAGGGAGGAAAGAGGGGAAGATGGGGAAGTAACAGGAAGAGGGGAGGAAAGAGGGGAAAGATGGGGGAAGTAACAGGAAGAGGGAGGAAAGAGGGGAAGAAGGGGAAGGAGCAGGAGAGGGAGGAAAGAGGGGAGTAAGAGGGGAAGAAAGGGGAAGGAGGAGTGAAGGGAAGGAAAAGAGGGGAAGATGGGAAATACAGAAGAGGGGAGGAAAAGAGGGAGATGGGTAAGTAAGCAGGAAAGAGGGGAGGAAAAGAGAGGAAGAAGGGGAAGTAACAGGAAGAGGGGAGAAAGAGGGGAAGATGGAAGTAACAGGAAAGAGGAAGAGGGAAAGGGAATAAGGAGGGGGAGAAAGAGGGAAGAACGTGGAAGAACGGGAGGAAGAGGGAAAGAAGGGAAGTAACAGGATGGGGAGAAAGAGGGACGAGGAAAGAGGGGAGAAGGAAGATGGGGAAGTAAACCAGGAAGGGGGAGGAAGAGAGGGAAGAATTGGGGAAGTAACAGGAAGAGGGGAGGAAAAGAGGTGGAGAAGGGGAGGACAGGGAGAGGGAGGAAAAGAGGAGGAAAGAGGGGAAGAGAGGGAAGGAGAGGAAGAGGACGGAAAGAGGGGAAGATGGAATAACAGGAAGAGGGGAGGAAGAGGGGAAGATGGGATAGTGCAGGAAGAGGGGAGGAAAGAGAGGAAGAAAGGGGAATAACAGGAAGGGGAGGAAAGAGGGAAGATGGGGAAGTAACAGGTAGATGGGAGGAAGAGGGGAAGATGGGGTAAGTAAACAGGAAAGAGGGAGGAAAGAGGGGTAAGAAGGGTAAGTACAGGAAGAGGGGAGGAAAAGGGGGAAAGATGGGAATAACAGGAAGAGGGGAGGAAAGAGGGAAGATGGGGAAGTAACAGGAATAGAGGGGAGGAAAGAGGGGAAGAAAGGGAAAGAAATGACAGATGAAAATATCAACTATTTTGTCTCCAATAATGTCACTCTTCAAAATGTTTCCTGTCTGTGTGATGGAAGTGATTGTTTTGTCTGCTACATTTCTGTCAGACAGATCCTGTCCTCCCTCTGTCCTCCCTTTCTCCCTCTCTGTCTGCCCTCTGTCCTCCCTTTCTCCCTCTCTGTCTGCCCTCTGTCCTCCCTTTCCCCTCTCTGTCTGCCCTCTGTTTCACCATCCCCTAACCCACTCTGTAACGGAAAACGATCTATTTTTTGGTAATTTGAGGTATTATCGACAGTAAAATATTCTGAAATATTTTACTCCAGCATACTGTAAATGATGGTGCATTGTGGGAAWATATTGTGGTTTGTCACGCCCTGACCTTAGAGATCCTTATTATTCTCTATGTTTGGTTGGGTCAGGGTGTGACTCGGGTGGGAAAGTCTATGTTYTCTMTTTCTTTGTTTTTGGCCGAGTRTGGTTCCCAATCAGAGGCAGCTGTCTATCGTTGTCTCTGATTGGGGATCATATATAAGTWGTCATTTWCCTTTTGGGTTTTGGTGGGATCTTGTTTTCTGTTTAGTGTCTGTGCCTRACAGAACTGTTCGCTTTCGTTTTTTTGTCGTTGTTATTTTGTTTTGTTGTCATCAATAAAAAGACGAKGTACGYCTACCACGCTGCGCCTTGGTCCACTCTTCCGTCTTATAAACGAGAGCCGTTACATGGTTGCACAAAGAATTTCTGTATTTCAAATGGTACTGTAATTCGAACCCCACAGAATACAGTACCTTACCGTATCTTTGGAGCACCAAAAACCTTTTTGACCACTAGTAGGTGTTGTTTCCGGCTCATTAACATATTTTGGGGAGTGACTTGTAAGAGGCTATATTTCAGGTATCAGCTAGATTCAGCCAAGGGACGATTTGTTCTTGAGCGGATGGTATGGGGACTGCAAATTGTGCCTAGACTACAAATTGACCGCAAGAAACCTAACCGATATGTTTGACTAAAACAATCACTTCAAACCTTGTTTACAATTGTTGTATCCTATCACGTGTCTCTCCTATGAGGCRTGGGAAAACTCGGGAACAGATGTTCTTCGGTCAGTGGAGGCTGCTGAGGGGAGGACGGCTCATAACAATGGCTGGAATGGAGTCAACGGAATGGTATCAACCACATGGAAACCATGGAAACCACATGTTTGATGTGTTTGGTACCACTCCATTGACTCCATTCCAGACATTATTATGAGCCGTCCTCCCCTCAGCAGCCTGCACTGAACTATAAAAAAATATATATATATTTTTGGCTCAGAAAACTTGGAGGGACAAATAAATCCACMCGTGTGCCAAATTCAGCCCGTGGGCCGCCAGTTGGGGAACCCTGCTATATTGGTTGCACCCGTGAGTGAGAATGCTGTAATTCCTATGTGGTTATAGTGCCCTATCAATTTGTGTAGGGGACAGATTTAGAGTTGCAGCAAGTCTTAAACMAGTAAAGGTCATTTTGTCATGTCCTTTTGGCCTGTTTTGCACTATAGTCGCTACAAGAGGTCCTTGTTAACGATTCTAGAAGTGCAGGTGATATATAAAACACMAAATATTCATTAATATGCTGTAATGTTTAAACACTTTAGCTACTGTACATACATATGCCTTATAGTTCTGAGGTGTTTAATTTGTTTTTTAAACCTAATTAATAATTCTGTCTGAGCAATATATAAGTTAACTATACAGACAGTTTGGAAGACAATAATATTTCTCATAAAAACAAGAATGTCAGACAAATTCTTAATTTCTTTAATGAATTTATTCTTAAGCGGAGACACAGAGGTCATCAATTCTCTATTCACCCCCCCCCCCCCCCCAATCAGAACACTCTGAACACTGATCTCAGACCAGTCCTGGTGAGTGTGGCGAGGTCCAGGTGTGGGGAGCTCTGGAGAAGGTGGAAGTGGTCATCTCTGCAGCTCAGTGATTTCCTGTTCCAGGTCAGTGTGTCATCTCTGTAGCTCAGTGATTTCCTGTTCCAGATCAATGTGTCATCTCTGTAACTCAGTGATTTCCTGTTCCAGGTCAGTGAGTCATCTCTGTAGCTCAGTGATTTCCTGTTCCAGTCAGTGATTTCCTGTTCCAGGTCAGTGTGTCATCTCTGTAAGCTCAGTGATTTCTGTTCCAGGTCAGTGTGTCATCTCTGTAGCTCAGTGAGTTCCTGTTCCAGGTCAAATGTGGTCCCATCTCTGTAGCTCAGTGAGTTCCTGTTCCAAGTCAGTGTGTCATCTCTGTAACTCAGTGATTTCCTGTTCCAGATCAATGTGTCATCTCTGTAACTCAGTGATTTCCTGTTCCAGGTCAATGTGTCATCTCTGTAGCTCAGTGAGTTCCTGTTCCWGGTGCCTCATTTATAAAAGATGTTCTTAGATTTATATTTGAACTTAGTCGTAAGATCATTTCCGACGGTGTGCTTACATTCGATTCATAAAAGATACTGAGCATAAATCCCTTGCTTACGCAGGTTCTAAGAAGCCCATTTGTAACTTACTCACCTGTGATCTATAAATCTCAAATTAACTAAAAATGTATGGCACCTTGCAATCAGCGATTTCCCCTTATAGAATTCTGTCACAAATGAGTGTTTAGTCAGGAATAGCCATGGACTAAAAGAGGGAAAAAAACTTTTTGGAAGACGAGATCACGGCGATGGTAGAGGAGATTGAAAATAGACAACAAGTATTATTCGGTGGACTAAATAGTGGATTGACAAACAAAGGCAAACAGGTATCTTGGGAGTGTGCAGTGAACGAGGTGGGACAGCAAGACAGAAACTGTGGCTGATGTGAGTAAGAAATGGTCTGACATTAACCTGCAAGGGGAAAACATCATAGTCTTACATAACCAACAGGAAAATCACTTACGTCAAGTCCAGACTCTGCATAGAGATAAGATAATTTCCACAGCAAAGTAAGGTTTTATAAATATCTACTTGCATGTGGTTTTCTGCGTAAGCCATACTTAATATTTCAAATTGATCGTAAGACCGTTTTATAAATGAGTTCCCAGGTTTTTAATGAGCCCTTCAGCCTGCCTCTCTGCTGCTTTCTGCTTACTGTACCTCCAACCACGTCGATGTAATAACTCTGCCCTTTCTTCATGGAGCGCACCAGAGCAGTGAAGACCTGTCTGCTAACTCTTTCTCTGTCTCTCTTTCTGATACCTACTGAGAGTTTGATCACCTTAACCTTCTGCAGTCGCTCCGACATCATCTGCTGCACCGGTGCCTCTTTCTTCCCCGGCCGAGCCTTCCTGTCGCCATGCCCTATCATCTGAACTGACTAAACCCCGGCTGAGCCTTCCTTTCGCCACGCTCTATCATCTGAACTGACTAAACCCCTGCTGAGCCTTCCTCTCGCCACGCTCTACAATCTGAACTGACTAAACCCTGGCTGATCCTTCCTGTCGCCACGCTCTATCATCTGAACTGACTAAACCCCAGCTGAGCCTTCCTCTCGCCACGCTCTACCATCTGAACTGACTAAACCCTGGCTGAGCTTCCTTCTCGCCACGCTCTACCATCTAAACTGACTAAACCCTGGCTGAGCCTTCCTGTCGCCACGCTCTACCATCTGAACTGACTAAACCCTGGCTTAGCCTTCCTTCTCGCCATGCTCTACCATCTGAACTGACTAAACCCTGGCTGAGCCTTCCTCAGGTCGGGTTGTTAAGGCTCAGCCAGGGTTTAGTCAGTTCAGATGGTAGAGCGTGGCGACAGGAAAGCTCACAGGGTTTAGTCAGTTCAGATGGTAGAGTGTGGCGACAGGAAGGCTCAGCCAGGGTTAGTCAGTTCAGATGGTAGAGCGTGGCGAGAAGGAGGCTCAGCCGGGGTTAGTCAGTTTAGATGGTAGAGCATGCGGAGAAGGAAGCT
This sequence comes from Salvelinus sp. IW2-2015, assembly GCF_002910315.2. Classification (NCBI taxonomy): domain Eukaryota; kingdom Metazoa; phylum Chordata; class Actinopteri; order Salmoniformes; family Salmonidae; genus Salvelinus; species Salvelinus sp. IW2-2015. The sequence goes on along the minus strand of NW_019944587.1, from coordinate 32,125 downwards.
CAGCCAGGGTTTAGTCAGTTCTGATGGTAGAGCGTGGCGACAGGAAGGCTCAGCCAGGGTTTATCAGTATAGATGGTAGAGCGTGCGCGAGAAGGAAGCTCAGCCAGGTGTAGTCAGTTCTGATGGTAGAGCGTGGCGACAGGAAGGCTCAGCCAGGGTTTAGTCAGTTCAGATGGTAAAGTGTGGCGGGAAGGAAGCTCAGCCAGGGTTTAGTCAGTTCAGATGGTAGAGCGTTGAAGAGAAGGAGGCTCAGCCAGGGTTTAGTCAGTTCAGATGGGAGAGTTGTGCGACAGGAAGGCTCAGCCAGGGTTTAGTCAGTTCAGATGGTAGAGCGTGGCGACAGGAAGGCTCAGCCAGGGTTTAGTCAGTTCAGATGGTAGAGTGTGGCGACAGGAAGGCTCAGCCAGGGTTTAGTCAGTTCAGATGGTAGAGCGTGGCGAGAAGGAGGCTCAGCCGGGGTTTAGTCAGTTTAGATTGGTAGAGCGTGGCGAGAAGGAAGCTCAGCCAGGGTTTAGTCAGTTTAGATGTAGAGCGTGCGACAGAAGGCTCAGCCAGGGTTTAGTCAGTATAGATGGTAGAGCGTGGCGAGAAGGAAGCTCAGCCAGGGTTTAGTCAGTTCTGATGGTAGAGCGTGGCGACAGGAAAGCTCAGCCAGGGTTTAGTCAGTTCAGATGGTAGAGTGTGGCGGGAAGGAAGCTCAGCCAGGGTTTAGTCAGTTCAGATGGTAGAGCGTGAAGAGAAGGAGCGCAGCCAGGGTTTAGTCAGTTCAGATGGTAAGTGTGGCGACAGGAAGGCTCAGCCAGGGTTTAGTCAGTTCAGATGGTAGAGTGTGCGACAGGAAGGCTCAGCCAGGGTTTAGTCAGTTCAGATGGGTAGGTGTGTGGCGACAGGATGCTCAGCCAGGGTTTAGTCAGTTCATTTACATTTACATTTAAGTCATTTAGCAGACGCTCTTATCCAGAGCGACTTACAAATTGTGCATTCACCGTATGACATCCAGTGGAACAGCCACTTTACAATAGTGCATCTAAATCTTTTAAGGGGGGGGGGTGAGAAGGATTACTTTATCCTATCCTAGGTATTCCTAAAGAGGTGGGGTTTCAGGTGTCTCCAGGAAGGTGGTGATTGACTCCCGCTGTCCTGGCGTCGTGAGGGAGGTTTGTTCCACCATTGGGGTTCAGATGATAGAGCGTGGGAGAGAAGGTCAGCCCAGGTTTAGTCAGTTCAGATGGTGGAGCGTGGCGAGAGGAAGGCTCAGCCAGGGTTTAGTCAGTTCAGATGGTAGAGCATGGCGACAGGAAGGCTCAGCCAGGGTTTAGTCAGTTCAGATGGTAGAGCGTGGCGACGGAAGCTCAGCCGGTTTAGTCAGTTCAGATGGTAGAGCGTGGCGAGAGGAAGGCTCAGCCAGGGTTTAGTCAGTTCAGATAAGAGCGTGGCGACAGGAAGCTCAGCCAGGGGTTTAGTCAGTTCAGATGGTAGAGCGTGGCGAGAGGAAGGCTCAGCCAGGTTTAGTCAGTTCAGATGGTAGAGCGTGGCGACAGGAAGGCTCAGCCAGGTTTAGTCAGTTCAGATGGTAGAGCGTGGCGAGAGGAAGGATCAGCCAGGGTTTAGTCAGTTCAGATGGTAGAGCGTGGCGAAGGAAGGAGGCTCAGCCAGGTTTAGTCAGTTCAGATGGTAGAGCGTGCGACAGGAGCTCAAGCCGGGGTTTAGTCAGTTCAGATGTAGACGTTGGCAGAGAAGCTCAGCCAGGGTTTAGCTCAGTTCAGATGATAGAGCGTGGCGAGAAGAAGCTCAGCCAGGTTTAGTCAGTTCAGATGATAGAGGTGCGACAGAAGGCTCAGCCAGGGTTTAGTCAGTTCAGATGGTAGACGTGGCGAGAGGAAGGCTCAGCCAGGGTTTAGATCATTTCAGATGGTAGAGCGTGGCGACAGGAAGGCTCAGCCAGGGTTTAGTCAGTTTAGATGGGTAGAGCGTGCGACAGGGCAGGCTCAGCCAGTTTAGTCAGTTTCAGATGGTAGAGCTTGGCGAGAGGAAGCTCAGCCAGTTTAGTCAGTTTTAGATGTTAGAGCGTGGCGAAGAAGGAGGCTCAGCCAGGGTTATAGTCAGTTCAGATGGTAGAGCGTGTGCGAGAGAAGAGCTCAGCCAGGTTTAGTCATTTCAGATGGTAGAGCGTGTGCGCGACAGGAAGGCTCAGCCAGGTTTAGTCAGTTCAGCATGTAGAGCGGGCGACAGGAAGCTCAGCCAGGGTTTAGTCAGTTCAGATTGGTTAGAGCGTGGCGAGAGGAAGGCAGCAGCGGGTTTTAGTCAGTTCAGATGTAGAGCGTGGCGAAGGAAGGCTCAGCCGGTTTAGTCAGTTCAGATGGTAGAACGCATGGCGAGAATGAAGCTCAGCCAGGGCGGTTTATCAGTTTAGATGGTAGAGCGTGGCGAGAGGAAGCTCAGCAGGGTTAGTCAGTTAGATGGTAGACGTGGCGAC
>NW_019944587.1:24304-24495 GCF_002910315.2 Salvelinus sp. IW2-2015 | reverse complement strand
CTCTACCATCTGAACTGACTAAACCCTGGCTGAGCCTTCCTGTCGCCACACTCTACCATCTGAACTGACTAAACCCTGGCTGAGCCTCCTTCTCTTCACGCTCTACCATCTGAACTGACTAAACCCTGGCTGAGCTTCCTTCCCGCCACACTCTACCATCTGAACTGACTAAACCCTGGCTGAGCCTTCCT